>NC_083447.1:29144469-29399469 GCF_020745735.1 Hemiscyllium ocellatum | reverse complement strand
AGGGTCCAATCACAGGAATGGGAACTAAAGGCATCGCCAGATCAGCTGAAATGCTTAGATATACCACATTCTCAATCCACCTCACAGAACCAGCCCAGACACCATCAACCCAGAGGAGATATCTGTTCATCGTGGAACACTGTGAAGACCAGGCCAGTGTCCTGCTCAGTACAACCCAGCAATCTGTCCAGATTCATCCACTGCACTGTCAATACAACCCAGCAATCTGTCCAGAGTGGAACACTGCACAGATCATGTCAGGGCACTTACCTTCAAACGCAGATGAGACATCTGTACAATTTGGCAATCTGAGATATAGACAGAAAAGCTGCAGATGCTGGAGCCCAAAGTGGACAGGCAGGAAGCTGGGAGAACACAGCAAGCCAGACACTATCAGAAGGCGGAGAAGTCGACATTTCGGGTGTAACCGTTCTGTAAGAGTCCTGAAGGAGGGCTACACCTGAAACATTCAATTCTACACTTCCTGATGCTGCCTGGATTGCGGTATTCCTCCATCAAGTATTCAGCATGGGAAGCAATGCATACCACACTCATGCATTGATCTTTAAGCCCGGACGAGATATCTGTACAGTACTGGGAGCTGTGTAGACCAAAACAGGGCACTAATGTGTAGACCGGAAATAAATATCCATCCAGCATGAGATGCACAGACCACATCATCCCATTATCTATAAACCTCAACCAGATAGTCTGACCAGCACAGCGAACTGTGAAGTGATCACTGGTGAAATAATCTGTAACACAGGAGCAGTTACCCTCCCAGCATGTAGGACTGTGTACACCACCCCAGTGCATTGATCTGTAACCCAGGAGCAGTTACCCTCACAGCATGAAGGAGTGTGTACGGCACCCCAGTGCAATGATCTGTAACCCAGCCGCAGTTACCCTCCCAGCATGTAGGACTCTGCACACCACCCCAGTGCATTGATCTGTATCTCAGGAGCACTTACCCTCCCAGCATGTAGGACTGTGTACCCCACCCCAGAGCATTGATTTGTTACCCAGGGGCAGTTACCCTCCCAGCATGTAGGATTGTGAACACCATCCCAGTGCATTGATCTGTAAACAAGGAGAAGTTACACTCCCAGCATGTAGGGCTGTGTACACCAAAACATTGCATTGATCTGTAACCCAGTAGCAGTTACCATCCCATCAGGTAGGATTGTGTACTCCATCCCAGTGCATTGATCTGTAACCCAGGAGCAATTACCCTCCCAGTATGTAGGAATGTGTACACTATCTCATTGCATTGATCTGTAACACAGGAGCAGTTACCCTCCCAACATGTAGGGCTGGGTACCACCCGCAGAGCATTGATCTGTAACCAGTAGCAGTTAACCTCCAAGCATGTAGGACTGTGTACCCCACCCCAGTGCATTGATCTGTAACGCAGGAGGACTTTCCCTCACAGCATGTAGGACTGTGTACACGACCCCAGTGCATTGATCTATAACCCAGGAGCAGTTACCCTCCCAGCATGTAGGACTGTGTACCCCACCATAGTGCATTAACCTGTAAACTCGGAGCAGATACGCTCCCAGCATGTAGGACTGTGTACACCATCCCAGTGCATTGATGTGTAACCCAGGAGCAGTTAACCTCCCAGCATGTAGGACTGTGTACCCAACCCCAGTGCATTGATATGTAACCCAGGAGCAGTTACCCTCCCAGCATGTCGGACTGTGTACACAACCCCAGTGCATTGATCTGTAACCGAGGAGCAGTAAATCTCCCTGCATGTAGGACTGTGTACCCCAACCCAGTGCATTGATCTGCAACCCAGGTTCAGTTACCCTCCCAGCATGTAGGACTGTGTACCGCTCACCAGTGCATTGATCTGTAACAAAGGAGCAGTTACCCTCCCAAAATGTAGTGCTGGGTACCACCCCCAGAGCATTGATCTGTAACCAGTAGCAGTTACCTTCCAACATGTAGGACTGTGTACAACAGCCCAGTGCATTGATCTGTAACCCAGGAGCAGTTACCCTCCCAGCATGTAGGATTGTGTACCCCACCGCAGTGCATTGATCTGTAACCCAGGAGCAGTTACCCTCCCAGCATTTAGGACTGTGTACACCACCCCAGTGCATTGATCTGTAACCAAGGAGCAGTTACTCTCCCAGCATGTGGGACTGTGTACCACAGACCAGTGCATTGATCTGTAACCCAGGATCAGTTACCCTCCCAGCATGTGGGACTGTGTACCGCATCCCAGTGCATTCATCTGTAACCCAGGAGCATTTACCCCCCCAGCATGTAGGACTGTGAAACCGATCCCAGTCCATTGATCTGTAACCCAGGAGCAGTTACCTTCCCAGCATGTAGGAATGTGTACACCATCCCATTTCATTGATATGTAACACAGGAGCAGTTACCCTCCCAACATGTAGGGCTGGGTACCACCCGCAGAGCATTGATCTGTAACCAGTAGCAGTTACCCTTCCAGCATGTAGGACTGTGTACACCACCCCAGTGCATTGATCTGTTGCCCAGGAGCAGTTACCCTCCCAGCATGTAGAAGTGTGTACACCATCCCAGTGCATTGATCTGTAACCCAGGAGCAGTTACCCTCCCAGCATGTAGAAGTGTGTACACCATCCCAGTGCATTGATGTGTAACCCAGGAGCAGTTAACCTCCCAGCATGTAGGTCTGTGTACACCATCCCAGTGCATTGATCTGTAAGCCAGGAGCAGTTACCCTCACAGCATGTAGGACTGTGTACACCACCCCAGTGCATTGATCTGTAACCCTGGAGCAGTAACTCTCCATGCATGTAGGACTTTGTACCCCACCCCAGTGCATTGATTTATAACCCAGGAGCAGTTACCATCCCAGCATGTATAACTGTGTACACCACCCCAGTGCATTGATGTGTAACCCAGCAGCAGTTACCCTCCCAGCATGTAGGACTGTGTACCCCATCACATTGCATTGATGTGTAACCCAGCAGCAGTTGCCCTCCCAGCATGTAGGACTGTGTACAACACCCCAGAGCATTGATCTGTAACCCCGGGGTACTTACCCTCCCAGCATGTAGGACTGTGTACACCACCCCAGTGCATTGATCCGTAACGCAGGAGCAGTTACCCTCCATGCATGTAGGACTGTGTACACCACCCGAGTGCATTGATCTGTAACCCAGGAGCAGTTACCCTCCCAGCATGTAGGACTTTGTACACCAGCCCAGTGCATCGATCTGTAACCCAGGAGCAATTGCCATACCAGCATGTAGGACTTTGTAATCCAGCCCAGTGCATTCATCTGTAACACAGGATCAGTTACCCTCCCAGGATGTAGGATTGTGTACACGACACCAGTGCATTGATCTGTAACCCAGGAGAAGTTACCCTCCCAGCATGTAGGACTGCGTACATCACCCCAGCGCATTGATCTGTAACCCAGGAGCCGTTACCCACCCAAAATGTAGGACTGCGTACACGACCCCAGTGCATTGATCTCTCACCCAGGAGCAGTTACCCACCCAGCATGTAGGACTGTGTACCACACCCCAGTGCATTGATGTGTAACCCAGGAGCAGTTACCCTCCCAGCATGTAGGACTGTGTAACGCACCCCAGAGCATTGATCTGTAACCCAGGAGCCGTTACCCACCCAAAATGTAGGACTGCGTACACGACCCCAGTGCATTGATCTCTCACCTAGGAGCAGTTACCCACCCAGCATGTAGGACTGTGTACCACACCCCAGTGCATTGATGTGTAACCCAGGAGCAGTTACCATCCCAGCATGTAGGACTGTGTAACGCACCCCAGAGCATTGATCTGTAACCCAGGAGCAGTTACCCTCCCAGCATGGAGGACTTTGTACCGCACCCCAGTGCATTGATCTGTAACCCAGGAGCAGTTAACCTCCCAGCATGTAGGACTGTGTATACCACCCTAGTGCATTGAATTGTAACGCAGGAGCCGTTACCGTCCCAGCATGTAGGACTGTGTACACCACCCGACTGCATTGATCTGTAACCCAGGAGCAGTTACCATCCCAGTTTGTAGGACTTTGTACACCAGCCCATTGCATTGATCTGTAACAAAGGAGCTCTTACCATACCAGCATATAGGACTGTGTACTCCACCTCATTGCATTGATCTGCAACGCAGGAGCAGTTACCCTCCCAGCATGTAGGACTGTGTACACCTCACAAGTGCATTGATGTGTAACCCAGGAGCAGTTACCCTCCCAGCATGTAGGACTTTGTACGCCAGACCAGTGCTTTGATCTGTAACCCAGGAGCAGATACCGTCCCAGCATGAAGGACTGTGGACATCACCCCAGTGCATTGATCTGTAACCCAGGAGCAGTTACCATCCAATCACGTAGGATTCTGTACTCCACCCCAGTGCATTGATGTGTAACCCAGCAGCAGTTACATTCCCAGCAAGTAGGACTATGTACCACATCCCTGGGCATTGATGTGTAACCCAGCAGGAGTTACCCTCCCAGCATGTAGGACTGTGTACCACACCCTAGTGCATTGATCTGTAACCCAGAAGCAGTTACCCACACAGCATATAGGACTGTGTACCGCTCCCCAGAGCAATGATCTGTAACATAGAAGCAGATACCCTCCCAGCATGTAGGACTGTGTACACCTCCCCAGTGAATTGATCTGTAACGCAGGAGCAGTAACTCTCCCTGCATGTAGGACTGTGTACCGCACCGCAGTGCATTGATCTGTAACGCAGGAGCAGTTAACCTCCCAGCATGTAGGACTATGTACACCACCCCAGTGCATTGATCTGTAACCCAGCAGCAGTTACCCTCCCAGCAAGTAGGTCTGTATACAACACCTCAGTTCATTGATCTGTAACGCAGGAGCAGTTACCCTCCCAGCAGGACGGACCGTGCACCCGAGCCCAGTGCATTGATCTGTAACCCAGGAGCAGTAACACTCCCAGCATGTAGGACTGTGTACCCAACCCCAGTGCATTGATCTGTAACCAAGGAGCAGTTACTCTCCGAGCATGTGGGACTGTGTACCACACACAAGTGCATTGATCTGTAACCCAGGAGAATTTACCCTCCCAGCATGTAGGACTGCGTACATCACTCCAGCGCATTGATTAGTAACCCAGGAGCCGTTACCCACCCAAAATGTAGGACTGCGTACACGACCCCAGTGCATTGATCTCTCACCCTGGAGCAGTTACACACCCAGCATGTAGGACTGTGTACCACACCCCAGTGCAATGCTCTGCAAACCAGGAGCAGTTACCCTCCCAGCATGTAGGACTGTGTACACCACCCCAGTGCATTGATCTGTAACCCAGGAGCAGTTAACCTCCCAGCATGTAGGACTGTGTATACCACCCTAGTGCATTGAATTGTAACGCAGGAGCCGTTACCGTCCCAGCATGTAGGACTGTGTACACCACCCGACTGCATTGATCTGTAACCCAGGAGCAGTTACCATCCCAGTTTGTAGGACTTTGTACACCAGCCCATTGCATTGATCTGTAACAAAGGAGCTCTTACCATACCAGCATATAGGACTGTGTACTCCATCACATTGCATTGATCTGCAACGCAGGAGCAGTTACCCTCCCAGCATGTAGGACTGTGTACACCTCACAAGTGCATTGATGTGTAACCCAGGAGCAGTTACCCTCCCAGCATGTAGGACTGTGTACACCTCACAAGTGCATTGATCTGTAACCCAGGAGCAGTTACCATCCAATCACGTAGGATTCTGTACTCCACCCCAGCGCATTGATCTGTAACCCAGGAGCAGTTACCATCCCAGCAAGTAGGACTATGTACCACATCCCTGGGCATTGATGTGTAACCCAGCAGGAGTTACCCTCCCAGCAGGACGGACTGTGCACCCGAGCCCAGTGCATTGATCTGTAACCCAGAAGCAGTTACCCACACAGCATGTAGGACTGTGTACCGCTCCCCAGAGCAATGATCTGTAACATAGGAGCAGATACCCTCCCAGCATGTAGGACTGTGTACACCACCCCTGTGCATTGTTCTATAAACCAGGAGCCGTTACCCTGCCAGCATGCAGGACTCTGTACACCACCCCAGTGCGTTGATGTGTAACCCAGGAGTAGTTGCCCTCCCAGCACGTAGTACTGTGTACCCCACCCCGGTGCATTGATCTGTAACCCAGGAACAGTTACCCTCCCAGCATGTAGGACTGTGAACACCATCCCAGTGCATTGATCTGTAAACCAGGAGAAGTTACACTCCCAGCATGTAGGACTGTGTACACCTCCCCATTGCATTGATCTGTAACCCAGTAGCAGTTACCATCCAATCACGTAATATTGTGTACTCCACCCCAATGCATTTATCTGTAACCCAGGAGCAGTTACCCTCCCAGCATGTAGGACTGTGTACACCGCCCCAGTGCATTGATCTTTAACCCAGGAGCAGTTACACCCCCAGCATGTAGGACTGTGTACCGCACCCCAGTGCATTGATCTGTAACCCAGGAGCAGTTACAATCACAGCAAGTAGGACTGTGTACACCACCCCAGTGCATTGATCTGTAATCTAGGAGCAATAACCCTTCCAGCATGTAGGACGGTGTACACCACCCCTGAGCATTGATGTATAAACCAGGAGCCGTTACCCTGCCAGCATGCAGGACTCTGTACCCCAACCCAGTGCATTGATCTGTAACCCAGGAGTGGTTAACCTCCCAGCATGTAGGACTGTGAGCACCATGCCAGTGCATTGATCTGTAAACCTGAAGAAGTTACACTCCCAGCATGTAGGACTGTGTACACCACCCCAGTGCATTGATCTGTAACCCAGTAGAAGTTACCATCCAAACACGTAGGATTGTGTATTCCACCACAGTGCATTGATCTGTAACCCAGGAGCAGTTACCCTCCCAGCATGTAGGACTGTGTACCCGACCCCAGTGCATTGATCTGTAACCCAGGAGCAGTTACCCTCCCAGCATGTAGGAATGTGTACACCATCCCATTGCATTGATCTGTAACACAGGAGCAGTTACCCTCCCAACATGTAGGGCTGGGTACCAACCCCAGAGCATTGATCTGTAACCAGTAGCAGTTACCCTCCCTGCATGTAGGACTGTGTACACCGCCCCAGTGCATTGATCTGTAGCCCAGGAGCAGTTACCCTCCCAGCATGTAGGACTGTATACACCACCCCAGCCCATTGATCTGTAACCCAGGAGCAGTTACCATCCCAGCAAGTAGGTCTATATACCCCATTCCTGGGCATTGATATGTAACCCAGCAGGAGTTACCCTCCCAGCATGTAGGACTGTGTACCACACCCCAGTGCATTGATCTGTAACCCAGAAGCAGTTACCCTCACAGCATGTAGGACTTTGTACCGCTCCCCAGTGCAATGATCTGTAACATAGGAGCAGTTACCCTCCCAGCATGTAGGACTGTGTACACCACCCCAGCGGATTGATCTGTAACACAGGAGCAGTTACCCTCACAGCATGTAGGACTGTGAACCCCACCCCAGTGCATTGATCAGCAACCAAGGAGCAGTTACTCTCCCAGCATGTGGGACTGTGTACCACACACCAGTGCATTGATCTGTAACCCAGGAGCAGATACCCTCCCAGCATGTAGGACTGTATACCGCACCCCAGTGCATTGATCTGTAACATAGGAGCAGTTACCCTCCCAGCATGTAGGACAGTGTAGACCACCCCAGTGCATTGATCTGTAACGCAGGAGCAGTTACCCTCCCAGCATGTAGGACTGTGTACACCACCCCAGTGCATTGATCTGTAACGCAGGAGCAGTTACCCTCCCAGCATGTAGGACTGTGTACACCACCCCAGTGCATTGATCTGTAACCCAGCAGCAGTTACCCTCCCAGCAAGTAGGTCTGTGTACAACACCTCAGTTCATTGATCTGTAACGCAGGAGCAGTTACCCTCCCAGCAGGACGGACTGTGCATCCGAGCCCAGTGCATTGATCTGTAACCCAGGAGCAGTTACACTCCCAGCATGTGGGACTGTGTACCACACCCCAGTGCATTGATCTGTAACCCAGGAGCAGTTACCATCCCAGCAAGTAGGACTGTGTTCCCCACCCCTGTGCATTGATGTGTAACCCAGCAGCAGTTACCCTCCCAGCATGGAGGACTGTGTACATCATCCCCGTGCATTGATATGTAACCCAGGAGCAGTTACCCTCACAGCATGTAAGACTGTGTACACCACCCCAGCGCATTGATCTGTAACGCAGGAGCAGTTACCCTCCCAGCATGTAGGACCGTGTACACCACCCCAGTGCATTGATCTGTAATGCAGGAGCAGTTACCCTCCCAGCATGTCGGACTGTGTACCCCACCGCAGTGCATTGATCTGTAACCCACGAGCAGTTACCCTCACAGCATGTAGGACTGTGTACCCCACCCCAGTGCATTGATCTGTAACCAAGGAGCAGTTTCTCTCCGAGCATGTGGGACTGTGTACCATACACCAGTGCATTGATCTGTAACCTAGGAGCAGTAACCCTTCCAGCATGTAGGACTGTGTACCGCACCCCAGTGCAATGATCTGTAACCAAGGAGCAGTTACCCACCCAGCATGTAGGACTGTGTACACCTCCCCATTGCATTGATCTGTAACCCAGTAGCAGTTACCATCCAATCACGTAAGATTGTGTACTCCACCCCAATGCATTTATCTGTAACCCAGGAGCAGTAACCCTCCCAGCATGTAGGACGGTGTACACCACCCCTGTGCATTGATCTATAAACCAGGAGCCGTTACCCTGCCAGCATGCAGGACTCTGTACACCACGCCAGTGCGTTGATCTGTAACTCAGGAGTGGTTACCCTCCCAGCATGTAGGACTGTGAGCACCATCCCAGTGCATTGATCTGTATACCTGAAGAAGTTACACTCCCAGCATGTAGGACTGTGTCCACCACCCCATTGCATTGATCTGAAACCCAGTAGAAATTACCATCCCAACGTGTAGGATTGTGTACTCCACCACAGTGCATTGATCTGTAACCCAGGAGCAGTTACCTTCCCAGCATGTAGGACTGTGTACACCGCCCCAGTGCATTGATCTGTAACCCAGGAGCAGTTACCCTCCCAGCATGCAGGAATGTGTACACCATCCCATTGCATTGATCTGTAACACTGGAGCAGTTACCCTCCCAACATGTAGGGATGGGTACCACCCCTAGAGCATTGATCTGTAAACGGATGCAGTTACCCTCCCTGCATGTAGGACTGTGTACACCGCCCCAGTGCATTGATCTGTAACCCAGGAGCAGTTACCCTCCCAGCATGTAGGACTGTGTACCCCAGCCCAGTGCATTGATGTGAAACCCAGGAGCAGTTACCCTCCCAGCATGTCGGACTGTGTACACCACCCCAGTGCATTGATCTGTAACCCAGGAGCACTAAATCTCCCTGCATGTAGACTGCGTACGCCACCCCAGTCCATTGATCAGTAACCCAGGAGCAGTTACCCTCCCAGCATGTAGGACTGTGTACCCGACCCCAGTGCATTGATCTGTAAACCTGAAGAAGTTACACTCCCAGCATGTAGGACTGTGTACACCACCCCATTGCATTGATCTGTAACCCAGTAGAAATTACCATCCCAACACGTAGGATTGTGTACTCCACCACTGTGCATTGATCTGTAACCCAGGAGCAGTTACCTTCCCAGCATGTAGGACTGTGTACACCGCTCCAGTGCATTGATCTGTAACCCAGGAGCAGTTACCCTCCCAGCATGTAGGAATGTGTGCACCATCCCATTGCATTGATCTGTAACACTGGAGCAGTTACCCTCCCAACATGTAGGGCTGGGTACCACCCCTAGAGCATTGATCTGTAACCCAGGAGTAGTTACCCTCCCAGCATGTAGGACTGTGTACCCCAGCCCAGTGCATTTATGTGAAACCCAGGAGCAGTTACCCTCCCAGCATGTAGGACTGTTTACCCCAGCCCAGTGCATTGATGTGAAACCCAGGAGCAGTTACCCTCCCAGCATGTCGGACTGTGTACACCACCCCAGTGCATTGATCTGTAACCCAGGAGTAGTAAATCTCCCTGCATGTAGACTGCGTACGCCACCCCAGTCCATTGATCAGTAACCCAGGAGCAGTTACCGTCCCAGCATGTAGGACTGTGTACCCGACCCCAGTGCATTGATCTGTAACCCAGGAGCAGTTACCCTCCCAGCATGTAGGAATGTGTACACCATCCCATTGCATTGATCTGTAACACAGGAGCAGTTACCCTCCCAACATGTAGGGCTGGGAACCACCCCTAGAGCATTGATCTGTAAACAGCAGAAGTTACTGCATGTAGGACTGTGTACATCACCCCAGTGCATTGATCTGTAACCCAGGAGCAGTTACACTCCCAGCATGTAGGACTTTGTACACAAACCAGTGCATTGATCTGCAACCCATCAACAGTTACCCTCACAGCATATAGGGCTGTGTACAACACCTCAGTTCATTATTCTGTAAAGCAGGAGCAGTTACCCTCCCAGCAGGTCGGGCTCTGCACCCCAGCCCAGTGCATTGATCTGTAACCCAGTAGCAGTTACCCTCCCCGCATGTGAGACTGTGTACCACAACCAGTGCATTGATCTGTAACCCAGCAGTAGTTACCCTCCCAGCATGTAGGACTGTGTACATCGCCCCAGTGCATTGATCTGTAACGCAGGAGCAGTTACCCTCCCAGCATGTCGGACTGTGGACACCACCCCAGTGCATTGATCTGTAACGCCGGAGCAGTTACCCTACCAGCATGTAGGACTGTGTACCCCACCACAGTGCATTGATCTGTAACCAAGGAGCAGTTACCCTCTAAGCAGGAGGGACTGTTTACACCACCCCTGTGCATTGAACTGTAACCTAGGAGCAGTACCCTCCCAGCATGTAGGACTGTGTACACCACCCCTGTGCATTCATCTATAAACCAGGAGCCGTTACCCTGCCAGCATGCAGGACTCTGTACACCACCCCAGTGCATTGATCTGTAACCCAGGAGAAGCTACCCTCCCAGCACGTAGTTCTGAGTTCCCCACCCCAGTGCATTGATTGTAACCCAGGTGCATTTACCATCCCAGCATGTAGGACTGTGAACAGCATCCCAGTGCATTGATCTGTAAACCAGGAGAAGTTACACTCGCAGCATTTAGGACTGTGTACACCTCCCCATTGCATTGATCTGTAAGCCAGTAGCAGTTATCATTCCATCACGTTGGATTGTGTACTCCACACCAGTGCATTGATCTGTAACCCAGGAGCAGTTACCCTCCCAGCAAGTAGGACTGTGTACCCCACCCCTGTGAATTGATGTGTAACCCAGCCGCAGTTACCCTCCCAGCATGTAGGACTGTGTTCACCTCCCCATTGCATTGATGTGTAACGCAGGAACAGTTACCCTCCCAGCATGAGGGACTGCGTACCCCACTGCAGTTCATTGATCTGTACCCCACGAGCAGTTACCTTCCCAGCATGTAGGACTGTTTACCCCACCCCAGTGCATTGATCTGTAACCTAGGAGCCGTTACTCCCCCAGCATGTAGGACTGTGTACCACACACCAGTGCATTGATCTGTAACACAGGAGCAGTTACCCTCCCAGCATTTAGGACTGTGTACCGCACCCCAGTGCATTGATCTGTAACCTAGGAGCAGTAACCCTTCCAGCATGTAGGACTGTGTACAACACCCCATTGCATTGATGGGTAACCTAGGAGCAGTTACCCTCCCAGCATGTAGGACTGTGTACACCACCCCTGTGCATTCATCTATAAACCAGGAGCCGTTACCCTGCCAGCAAGCAGGACTCTGTACACCACCCCAGTGCATTGATCTGTAACCCAGGAGTAGTTTCCCTCCCAGCATGTAGGACTGTGAGCAACATCCCAGTGCATTAATCTGTAAACCTGAAGAAGTTACACTCCCAGCACGTCGGACTGTGTACACCACCCCATTGCATTGATCTGTAACCCAGGAGAAGTTACCATCCCAACACGTAGGATTGTGTACTCCACCACAGTGCATTGATCTGTAACCCAGGAGCAGTTACCCTCCCAGCATGTAGGAATGTGTACACCATCCCATTGCATTGATCTGTAACACAGGAGCAGTTACGCTCCCAACATGTAGGGCTGGGTACCACCCCCAGAGCATTAATCTGTAACCAGTAGCAGTTACCCTCCCTGCATGTAGGACTGTGTACACGGCCCCAGTGCATTGATCTGAAACCCAGGAGCAGTTAACATCCCAGCATGTATAACAGTGTAGCAAACCCCATTGCATTGATCTGTAACCCAGTAGAAATTACCATCCCAACACATAGGATTGTGTACGCCACCACAGTGCATTGATCTGTAACCCAGGAGCAGTTACCTTCCCAGCATGTAGGACTGTGTACACCGCCCCAGTGCATTGATCTGTAACCCAGGAGCAGTTACCCTCCCAGCATGTAGGAATGTGTACACCATCCCATTGCATTGATCTGTAACACTGGAGAAGTTACCCTCCCAACATGTAGGGCTGGGTACCACCCCTAGAGCATTGATCTGTAAACAGCAGCAGTTACCCTCCCTGCATGTAGGACTGTGTACACCGCCCCAGTGCATTGATCTGTAACCCAGGAGCAGTTACCCTCCCAGCATGTAGGACTGTGTACCCCAGCCCAGTGCATTTATGTGAAACCCAGGAGCAGTTACCCTCCCAGCATGTCGGACTGTGTACACCACCCCAGTGCATTGATGTGTAACCCAGGAGCAGTAAATCTCCCTGCATGAAGACTGCGTACGCCACCCCAGTCCATTGATCAGTAACCCAGGAGCAGTTACCCTCCCAGCATGTAGCACTGTGTACCCGACCCCAGTGCATTGATCTGTAACCCAGGAGCAGTTACCCTCCGAGCATGTAGGAATGTGTACACCATCCCATTGCATTGATCTGTAACACAGGAGCAGTTACCCTCCCAACATGTAGGGCTGGGTACCAACCCCAGAGCATTGATCTGTAACCAGTAGCAGTTACCCTCCCTGTATGTAGGACTGTGTACACCGCCCCAGTGCATTGATCTGTAACCCAGGAGCAGTTACCCTCCCAGCATTTAGGAATGTGTACACCATCCCATTGCATTGATCTGTAACACTGGAGCAGTTACCCTCCCAACATGTAGGGCTGGGTACCACCCCTAGAGCATTGATCTGTAAACAGCAGCAGTCACCCTCCCTGCATGTAGGACTGTGTACACCGCCCCAGTGCATCGATCTGTAACCCAGGAGAAGCTACCCTCCCAGCACGTAGTTCTGAGTTCCCCACCCCAGTGCATTGATTGTAACCCAGGTGCATTTACCATCCCAGCATGTAGGACTGTGAACAGCATCCCAGTGCATTGATCTGTAAACCAGGAGAAGTTACACTCGCAGCATTTAGGACTGTGTACACCTCCCCATTGCATTGATCTGTAAGCCAGTAGCAGTTATCATTCCATCACGTTGGATTGTGTACTCCACACCAGTGCATTGATCTGTAACCCAGGAGCAGTTACCCTCCCAGCAAGTAGGACTGTGTACCCCACCCCTGTGAATTGATGTGTAACCCAGCCGCAGTTACCCTCCCAGCATGTAGGACTGTGTTCACCTCCCCATTGCATTGATGTGTAACGCAGGAACAGTTACCCTCCCAGCATGAGGGACTGCGTACCCCACTGCAGTTCATTGATCTGTACCCCACGAGCAGTTACCATCCCAGCATGTAGGACTGTTTACCCCACCCCAGTGCATTGATCTGTAACCTAGGAGCCGTTACTCCCCCAGCATGTAGGACTGTGTACCACACACCAGTGCATTGATCTGTAACACAGGAGCAGTTACCCTCCCAGCATTTAGGACTGTGTACCGCACCCCAGTGCATTGATCTGTAACCTAGGAGCAGTAACCCTTCCAGCATGTAGGACTGTGTACAACACCCCATTGCATTGATGGGTAACCTAGGAGCAGTTACCCTCCCAGCATGTAGGACTGTGTACACCACCCCTGTGCATTCATCTATAAACCAGGAGCCGTTACCCTGCCAGCAAGCAGGACTCTGTACACCACCCCAGTGCATTGATCTGTAACCCAGGAGTAGTTTCCCTCCCAGCATGTAGGACTGTGAGCAACATCCCAGTGCATTAATCTGTAAACCTGAAGAAGTTACACTCCCAGCACGTCGGACTGTGTACACCACCCCATTGCATTGATCTGTAACCCAGGAGAAGTTACCATCCCAACACGTAGGATTGTGTACTCCACCACAGTGCATTGATCTGTAACCCAGGAGCAGTTACCCTCCCAGCATGTAGGAATGTGTACACCATCCCATTGCATTGATCTGTAACACAGGAGCAGTTACGCTCCCAACATGTAGGGCTGGGTACCACCCCCAGAGCATTAATCTGTAACCAGTAGCAGTTACCCTCCCTGCATGTAGGACTGTGTACACGGCCCCAGTGCATTGATCTGTAACCCAGGAGCAGTTAACATCCCAGCATGTATAACAGTGTAGCAAACCCCATTGCATTGATCTGTAACCCAGTAGAAATTACCATCCCAACACATAGGATTGTGTACGCCACCACAGTGCATTGATCTGTAACCCAGGAGCAGTTACCTTCCCAGCATGTAGGACTGTGTACACCGCCCCAGTGCATTGATCTGTAACCCAGGAGCAGTTACCCTCCCAGCATGTAGGAATGTGTACACCATCCCATTGCATTGATCTGTAACACTGGAGAAGTTACCCTCCCAACATGTAGGGCTGGGTACCACCCCTAGAGCATTGATCTGTAAACAGCAGCAGTTACCCTCCCTGCATGTAGGACTGTGTACACCGCCCCAGTGCATTGATCTGTAACCCAGGAGCAGTTACCCTCCCAGCATGTAGGACTGTGTACCCCAGCCCAGTGCATTTATGTGAAACCCAGGAGCAGTTACCCTCCCAGCATGTCGGACTGTGTACACCACCCCAGTGCATTGATGTGTAACCCAGGAGCAGTAAATCTCCCTGCATGAAGACTGTGTACGCCACCCCAGTCCATTGATCAGTAACCCAGGAGCAGTTACCCTCCCAGCATGTAGCACTGTGTACCCGACCCCAGTGCATTGATCTGTAACCCAGGAGCAGTTACCCTCCGAGCATGTAGGAATGTGTACACCATCCCATTGCATTGATCTGTAACACAGGAGCAGTTACCCTCCCAACATGTAGGGCTGGGTACCAACCCCAGAGCATTGATCTGTAACCAGTAGCAGTTACCCTCCCTGTATGTAGGACTGTGTACACCGCCCCAGTGCATTGATCTGTAACCCAGGAGCAGTTACCCTCCCAGCATTTAGGAATGTGTACACCATCCCATTGCATTGATCTGTAACACTGGAGCAGTTACCCTCCCAACATGTAGGGCTGGGTACCACCCCTAGAGCATTGATCTGTAAACAGCAGCAGTCACCCTCCCTGCATGTAGGACTGTGTACACCGCCCCAGTGCATCGATCTGTAACCCAGGAGCAGTTACCCTCCCAGCATGTAGGACTGTGTACCCCAGCCCAGTGCATTGATGTGAAACCCAAGAGCAGTTACCCTCCCAGCATGTCGGACTGTGTACACCACCCCAGTGCATTGATCTGTAACCCAGGAGCACTAAATCTCCCTGCATGTAGACTGCGTATGCCACCCCAGTCCATTGATCAGTAACCCAGGAGCAGTTACCCTCCCAGCATGTAGGACTGTGTACCCGACCCCAGTGCATTGATCTGTAACCCAGGAGCAGTTACCCTCCCAGCATGTAGGAATGTGTACACCATCCCATTGCATTGATCTGTAACACAGGAGCAGTTACCCTCCCAGCATGTAGGAATGTGTACACAAACCAGTGCATTGATCTGCAACCCATCAGCAGTTACCCTCACAGCATATAGGGCTGTGTACAACACCTCAGTTCATTATTCTGTAAAGCAGGAGCAGTTACCCTCCCAGCAGGTCGGACTCTGCACCCCAGCCCAGTGCATTGATCTGTAACCCAGTAGCAGTTACCCTCCCCGCACGTGGGACTGTGTACCACAACCAGTGCATTGATCTGTATCCCAGGAGCAGTTACCCTCCCAGCAATTAGGACAGTGTACCCCACCACAGTGCATTGATGTGTAACCCAGCAGTAGTTACCCTCCCAGCATGTAGGACTGTGTACATCGCCCCAGTGCATTGATCTGTAACGCAGGAGCAGTTACCCTCCCGGCATGTCGGACTGTGTACACCACCCCAGTGCATTGATCTGTAACGCAGGAGCAGTTACCCTACCAGCATGTAGGACTGTGTACCCCACCACAGTGCATTGATCTGTAACCAAGGAGCAGTTACCCTTTAAGCATGAGGAACTGTTTACACCACCCCTGTGCATTGATCTGTAACCTAGGAGCAGTACCCTTCCAGCATTTAGGACTGTGTACAACACCCCAGTGCATTGATGTGTAACCTAGGAGCAGTTACCCTCCCAGCATGTAGGACTGTGTACACCACCCCTGTGCATTCATCTATAAACCAGGAGCCGTTACCCTGCCAGCATGCAGGACTCTGTACACCATCCCAGTGCATTGATCTGTAACCCAGGAGCAGTTACCCTCTAAGCATGAGGAACTGTTTACACCACCCCTGTGCATTGATCTGTAACCTAGGAGCAGTACCCTTCCAGCATTTAGGACTGTGTACAACACCCCAGTGCATTGATGTGTAACCTAGGAGCAGTTACCCTCCCAGCATGTAGGACTGTGTACACCACCCCTGTGCATTGATCTGTAACCTAGGAGCAGTACCCTTCCAGCATTTAGGACTGTGTACAACACCCCAGTGCATTGATGTGTAACCTAGGAGCAGTTACCCTCCCAGCAAGTAGGTCTGTGTACAACACCTCAGTTCATTGATCAGTAACGCAGGAGCAGTTACCCTCCCAGCAGGTCGGACTCTGCACCCCAGCCCAGTGCATTGATCTGTAACCCAGGAGCAGTTACACTCCCAGCATGTGGGACTGTGTAGAACACCCCAGTTCATTGATCTGTAACGCAGGAGCAGTTACCATCCCAGCAGGTCGGACTCTGTACCCCAGCCCAGTGCATTGATCTGTAACCCAGGAGCAGTTACACTCCCAGCATGTGGGACTGTGTAGAACACCCCAGTTCATTGATCTGTAACGCAGGAGCAGTTACCATCCCAGCAGGTCGGACTCTGTACCCCAGCCCAGTGCATTGATCTGTAACCCAGGAGCAGTTACACTCCCAGCATGTAGGACTGTGTACCCCACCCCAGTGCATTGATTGTAACCCAGGTGCATTTACCATCCCAGCATGTAGGACTGTGAACACCATCCCAGTGCATTGATCTGTAAACCAGGAGAAGTTGCACTCGCAGCATTTAGGACTGTGTACACCTCCCCATTGCATTGATCTGTAAGCCAGTAGCAGTTATCATTCCATCACGTTGGATTGTGTACTCCACACCAGTGCATTGATCTGTAACCCAGGAGCAGTTACCCTACCAGCAAGTAGGACTGTGTACCCCACCCCTGTGACTTGATGTGTAACCCAGCCGCAGTTACCCTCCCAGCATGTAGGACTGTGTACCCCACCGTAGTTCATTGATCTGTCCCCCACGAGCAGTTACCATCCCAACATGTAGGACTGTTTACCCCACCCCAGTGCATTGATCTGTAACCCAGTAGCAGTTATCATCCCATCGCGTAGGATTGTGTACTCCACACCAGTGCATTGATCTGTAACCCAGGAGCGTGTACCCTCCCAGCATGTAGGACTGTGTACACCAACCCAGTGCATGGATCTGTAACCCAGAAGCAGTTACCATCCCAGCATTTATAACAATTTACCCCACCCCAGTGCATTGATCTGTAACCCAGGAGCAGTTACCATCCCAGCAGGTATAACTGTGTACCCCACCCCAGTGCATTGATCTATAACCCAGGAGCAGTTACCCTCCCAGCATGTAGGACTGTGTACCCCACCCCAATGCATTGATCTGTTACCTAGGAGCAGTTACCCTCCCAGCATGTAGGACTGTGTACACCATCCCAGTGCATGGATGTGTAACCCAGGAGCAGTTACCCTCCCAGCATGTCGGACTGTGTACACCACCCCAGTGCATTGATCTGTAACCTAGGAGCAGTAACTCTCCCAGCATGTAGGACTGTGTACCCCACACCAGTGCATTGATCTGTCCCCCAGGGTCAGTTACGATCACAGCATGTAGGACTATGTAAACCACCCCAGTGCATTGTCCTGTAACGCAGGAGCAGTTACGATCCCAGCATGTAGGAATGGGTGCCCCACTCTGGTGCATTGATCTGTAACCCAGGAGCAGTTACCCTCCCAGCATGTCAGACTGTGTGCCACACCCAGTGCACTGATCTGTAACCCAGGAGCAGTTGCAATCCCAGAATATAGGAATGTGTACCCCAGTCTGGTGCATTGATCTGTAACAAAGGAGAGTTACCCTCCCAGCAAGTAGGACTGCGTAGAACACCTCAGTTCATTGATCAGTAACGCAGGAGCAGTTACCCTCCCAGCAGGTCGGACTCTGCACCCCAGCCCAGTGCATTGATCTGTAACCCAGGAGCAGTTACACTCCCAGCATGTGGGACTGTGTAGAACACCCCAGTTCATTGATCTGTAACGCAGGAGCAGTTACCATCCCAGCAGGTCGGACTCTGTACCCCAGCCCAGTGCATTGTTCTGTAACCCAGGAGCAGTTACACTCCCAGCATGTAGGACTGTGTACCCCACCCCAGAGCATTGATCTGTAACCCAGGGGCAGTTACCCACCCAGCATGTAGGACTGTGTACACCACCCCAGTGCATTGACCTGTAACGCAGCAGCAGTTACCCTCCCAGCATGTAGGTCTGTGAATACCATCCCAGTGCATTGATGTGTAACCCAGGAACAGTTACCATCCCATCCCTTAGGATTGTGCACACAACCCCAGTGCATTGATCTGTAAACCAGGATCTGTTACCCTCCCAGCCTGTAGGACTGTGTACCCAACCCCAGTGCATTGATCTATAACGCAGGAGCAGTTACCCTCCCAGCATGTAGGACTGTGTACCCCACCCCAGTGCATTGATCTATAACCCAGGAGCAGTTACCCTCCCCGCATGTAGGACGGTGTACCCCACCCCAGTGCATTGATCTATAACCCAGGAGCAGTTACCCTCCCAGCATGTAGGACTGTGTACCCCACCCCAGTGCATTGATCTATAACCCAGGAGCAGTTACCCTCCCAGCATGTAGGACTGTGTACCCCACCCCAGTGCATTGATTGTAACCCAGGTGCATTTACCATCCCAGCATGTAGGACTGTGAACACCATCCCAGTGCATTGATCTGTAAACCAGGAGAAGTTGCACTCGCAGCATTTAGGACTGTGTACACCTCCCCATTGCATTGATCTGTAAGCCAGTAGCAGTTATCATTCCATCACGTTGGATTGTGTACTCCACACCAGTGCATTGATCTGTAACCCAGGAGCAGTTACCCTACCAGCAAGTAGGACTGTGTACCCCACCCCTGTGACTTGATGTGTAACCCAGCCGCAGTTACCCTCCCAGCATGTAGGACTGTGTACACCTCCCCATTGCATTGATCTGTCACGCAGGAGCAGTTACCCTCCCAGCATGTAGGACTGTGTACCCCACCGCAGTTCATTGATCTGTCCCCCACGAGCAGTTACCATCCCAACATGTAGGACTGTTTACCCCACCCCAGTGCATTGATCTGTAACCCAGTAGCAGTTATCATCCCATCGCGTAGGATTGTGTACTCCACACCAGTGCATTGATCTGTAACCCAGGAGCGTGTACCCTCCCAGCATGTAGGACTGTGTACACCAACCCAGTGCATGGATCTGTAACCCAGAAGCAGTTACCATCCCAGCATTTATAACAATGTACCCCACCCCAGTGCATTGATCTGTAACCCAGGAGCAGTTACCATCCCAGCAGGTATAACTGTGTACCCCACCCAGTGCATTGATCTATAACCCAGGAGCAGTTACTCTCCCAGCATGTAGGACTGTGTACCCCACCCCAGTGCAATGATCTGTTACCTAGGAGCAGTTACCCTCCCAGCATGTCGGACTGTGTACACCACCCCAGTGCATTGATCTGTAACCTAGGAGCAGTAACTCTCCCAGCATGTAGGACTGTGTACCCCACACCAGTGCATTGATCTGTCACCCAGGGTCAGTTACGATCACAGCATGTAGGACTATGTACACCACCCCAGTGCATTGTCCTGTAACGCAGTTGCAGTTACGATCCCAGCATGTAGGAATGGGTGCCCCACTCTGGTGCATTGATCTGTAACCCAGGAGCAGTTACCCTCCCAGCATGTCAGACTGTGTGCCACACCCAGTGCACTGATCTGTAACCCAGGAGCAGTTGCAATCCCAGAATATAGGAATGTGTACCCCAGTCTGGTGCATTGATCTGTAACAAAGGAGAGTTACCCTCCCAGCAAGTAGGACTGCGTAGAACACCTCAGTTCATTGATCAGTAACGCAGGAGCAGTTACCCTCCCAGCAGGTCGGACTCTGCACCCCAGCCCAGTGCATTGATCTGTAACCCAGGAGCAGTTACACTCCCAGCATGTGGGACTGTGTAGAACACCCCAGTTCATTGATCTGTAACGCAGAAGCAGTTACCATCCCAGCAGGTCGGACTCTGTACCCCAGCCCAGTGCATTGATCTGTAACCCAGGAGCAGTTACACTCCCAGCATGTAGGACTGTGTACCCCACCCCAGAGCATTGATCTGTAACCCAGGGGCAGTTACCCACCCAGCATGTAGGACTGTGTACACCACCCCAGTGCATTGACCTGTAACGCAGCAGCAGTTACCCTCCCAGCATGTAGGTCTGTGAATACCATCCCAGTGCATTGATGTGTAACCCAGGAACAGTTACCATCCCATCCCTTAGGATTGTGCACACAACCCCAGTGCATTGATCTGTAAACCAGGATCTGTTACCCTCCCAGCCTGTAGGACTGTGTACCCAACCCCAGTGCATTGATCTATAACCCAGGAGCAGTTACCCTCCCAGCATGTAGGACTGTGTACCCCACCCCAGTGCATTGATCTATAACCCAGGAGCAGTTACCCTCCCCGCATGTAGGACGGTGTACCCCACCCCAGTGCATTGATCTATAACCCAGGAGCAGTTACCCTCCCAGCATGTAGGACTGTGTACCCCACCCCAGTGCATTGATCTATAACCCAGGAGCAGTTACCCTCCCCGCATGTAGGACTGTGTACCCCACCCCAGTGCATTGATGTGTAACCCAGGAGCAGTTACACTCCCTGCATGTAGGACTGTGTACACCATCCCAGTGCATTGATCTGTAACGCAGGAGCAGTTACCCTCCCAGGATGTAGGACTGTGTACACCACCCCAGTACATTGATCTGTAACGCAGCAGCAGTTACCCTCCCAACATGTAGGACTGTGTACCCCACCCCAGTGCATTGATCTGTAACCAAGAAGCAGTTTCTCTCCCAGCATGTGGGACTGTGTACCACACACCAGTGCTTTGATCTGTAACCCAGGGGCAGTTACCCTCCCAGCATGTAGGACTATGTACTGCACCCCAGTGCATTGATCTATAAACCAGGAGCAGTTACCCTCCCAGCATGTAGGACTGTGTACACCACCCCAGTGCATTGATCTGTAACCTCGGAGCAGTTACCCTCCCAGCATGCAGGACTCTGTACACCACCCCAGTGCATTGATCTGTAACCCAGGAGCAGTTACCCTCCCAGCATGTAGGACTGCGTAAACCAGGAGCAGTTACCCTCCCAGCATGTAGGACTGTGTACACCCCCCCAGTGCATTGATCTATAACCCAGGAGCAGTTTCCCTCCCAGCATGTAGGACTGTGTACCCCACCCCAGTGCATTGATCTATAACCCAGGAGCAGTTACCCTCCCTGCATGTAGGACTGTGTACCCCACCCCATGCATTGATCTGTAACCCAGGAGCAGTTACCCTCCCAGCATGTAGGACTGTGTACCCCTCCCCCAGTGCATTGATCTATATCCCAGGATCAGTTACCCTCCCAGCATGTAGGACTGTGTACACCACCCCAGTGCATTGATGTTTAACCCAGGAGCAGTTACCCTCCTAGCTTGTGGGACTGTGTACACCACCCCAGTGCATTGATCTGTAACCTAGGAGGAGTTACCCTCCCAGCATGTAGGACTGTGTACCCCACCCCCAGTGCATTGATCTGTCACCCAGGGTCAGTTACGATCACAGCATGTAGGACTATGTACACCACCCCAGTGCATTGACCTGTAACGCAGGAGCAGTTACGATCCCCGCATGTAGGAATGGGTGCCCCACTCTGGTGCATTGATCTGTAACCCAGGAGCAGTTACCCTCCCAGCATGTCAGACTGTGTGCCACACCCAGTGCACTGATCTGTAACCCAGGAGCAGTTGCAATCCCAGAATGTAGGAATGTGTACCCCAGTCTGGTGCATTGATCTGTAACAAAGGAGAGTTACCCTCCCAGCAAGTAGGACTGCGTAGAACACCTCAGTTCATTGATCGGTAACACAGGAGCATTTACCCTCCCAGCAGGTCGGACTCTGCACCCCAGCCCAGTGCATTGATCCGTAACCCAGGAGCAGTTACACTCCCAGCATGTGGGACTGTGTAGAACACCCCAGTTCATTGATCTGTAACGCAGGAGCAGTTACCATCCCAGCAGGTCGGACTCTGTACCCCAGCCCAGTGCATTGATCTGTAACCCAGGAGCAGTTACACTCCCAGCATGTAGGACTGTGTACCCCACCCCAGAGCATTGATCTGTAACCCAGGGGCAGTTACCCTCCCAGCATGTAGGACTGTGTACACCACCCCAGTGCATTGACCTGTAACGCAGCAGCAGTTATCCTCCCAGCATGTAGGTCTGTGAACACCATCCCAGTGCATTGATGTGTAACCCAGGAACAGTCACAATCCCATCCCTTAGGGTTGTGTACTCCACCCCAGTGCATTGATCTGTAAACCAGGATCTGTTACCCTCCCAGCCTGTAGGACTGTGTACACCACCCCAGTGCGTTGATCTGTAACCCAGGAGCAGTTACCCTCCCAGCATGTAGGACTGTGTACCCCACCCCAGTGCATTGATCTATAACCCAGGAGCAGTTACCCTCCCAGCATGTAGGACTGTGTACCCCACCCCAGTGCATTGATCTATAACCCAGGAGCAGTTACCCTCCCCGCATGTAGGACTGTGTACCCCACCCCAGTGCATTGATCTGTAACCCAGGAGGAGTTACCCTCCCAGCATGTAGGACTGTGTACCCCACCCCCAGTGCATTGATGTTTAACCCAGGAGCAGTTACCCTCCCAGCTTGTGGGTCTGTGCACACCATCCCAGTGCACTGATCTGTAATCCAGGAGCATTTACCCTCCCAGAATGGTGGACGGTGTACATCACCTCAGAGCATTGATCTGTAAACTAGTAGCATTTACACCCCCCCCCCCCCACCACCAGCATATAGGACTGTGTACACCACCCCAGTGCGTTTCTCCGTTACACTGTGTTACATCCCGCCCAGTGTGAGGAAACTTGCAGCCCATGCTGGAAATGACAGGATGTGCAGCTCACACCCATTTCCAGCTCCATCTCTCCATTGTGCCCTGACAAGGGGTTGCTGTGGGTGTGAACATCACTGACAGAGATAGATGGCGGGGGAATCAGTTTAAGTATCACCACATGGGAGGTGTTTGGGGTATATACAGAGAGGGGGAGACTGAGACAGTGTCATGGAAGGATGTGTTCCCAGGTTTCGGAATGCTGCAATGTAGACACTTCAATAGCATCCGGTAACATGAGCCAGTCTTCTCAGGAAATATGGGAAAATCGAAACTCGTGTAAGGTCAGATGAAAGAACAGCTGCTGTGTGGTTTTGAAACCAAGTTTATGTAACGTTAATAAGCATCTTATTGGAACAGTATATTGCTGTAGTGTTGGAGTCGGGTAATAAGCAGTAAAGAGAAATGGGGTCTCAGAGTTGTGAATAGTTGATGTAAAATGTTCACTTTCACAGTAAAACAAATAAATTGATGTTTTTGTTTTAACAGTGGATTTTGGGATTTCTCTGTCATTCATATTTTAACAGTTTACGAAGCAAATTGAGCATTTCTTTATGTTTAGTTTAAATTACCAGATTAGCTCAATGTTGTGTCCTCACAATTGCTGTGTGTGTATCTGTGTGTCTCTGTGTGGGGCACGTCTGGCAGCCTCTGTGGTGATTAAAGTGATGCAATGCCACCCTCTGCTGGCCTCCCCACGCCACTGCACAGGCATTGGCAGAGGGTGAAAACCAACAGGAATTTATTCAGAGACGGGGAGGGAGAGGGCAGCTGCTCACAGCACCATCCAAACTGATGTCTTATTCATGCACTGATCTAAATGTCCTTTAAAATGATGTCTTATCCATGTACTGATCTAAATGTCCTTTAAACGTTGTAGCTGTCCCTGCTTTCATCACTTTCTCAGGAAGTTCATTCCACACACAAGCCAACCTCTGTCTAAAATAATTACTTCACATGACTTCTTTTCATCTTTTTCCTTGCACCTTAGAATATCCCTCAGTTTTGAATCCCCAACTCTAGGGGAAAGACATCAGCCCTTCAGCTTATCTGTACCCCTCATGATTTTATAAACCTCTGTAAAGTTACCCCTTAATCTCATACTCTCCAGTGAAAAAAGTCCCAGCCTACCCAGCTTCTCTCCTTATAGCTCAATCCCTCCTTTCCCAACAACATCCAGGTTAATCTCTTCTGCACCCTCTCCAGGTTAATAATATCAATGTATTTTCTAATGGTAGGCGAGTCCAAAACTAGAGGAAGTAGGCTTATGGTGAGATGGGAAACATTTAGAAGTGACCTAAGGGGCAGCGTTTTCACCCAGAGGGCGGTGTGCCTATGGAATGAGCGGGCAGGATGACCAGACTGGACACAGTATTCCGGGAAAGGTCTCACCAATGTCCTGTACAATCACAACATGACGTTCTAATTCCGATACCCAAAGGTCTGACCAAAGAAGACAAGTGTGTTAAACACCTTCTGAACCAAACTTAACCACAGATGCAAATGTTAAAGTATTATACCTGACGGCCTAGGTCTCTGTTCTCCAACACTGCCAAAGACCCTACGTTTAATTGTATAGGTCCTGCTTTTGTTTGATTTACCAAATCCAATACCTCGCATTAATCCAAACTAAACTCCATCTGCCACTCCCCAGCCCAGTGTAATATATTACAGCCATCTCACCCTTCCCCTTCAATTTAAAATGCCCTCCCCTTCTCCAGGATACCTGCACACTCCGGCCTCGATTTTCACAAAGACTCTGAGCTTGATTTGCTTTGTGCAGTTTGGGGAGGAGAGACAGATTGCAGACAGTCACACAGTCAGTGGGGAGGAGAAACTGGTCAGCAATCACTGCCCTGGTATAATTTCACAGTTTTAGGAAAAGGGCAGTCGCACGTTTGAGTTGGTAATGCTGATAGTGTTTTGGGGGTCAGAAATTAAGCTCTTCCTTCGTCTCTGGTGTTGAGTAACAAATATCTATTTGAGACCCTTCATTAGGCAGAGTGTGTCTGCAGGATTTCTTTCCCTAATATTGTAGATTACAGATAATAGCAATTAAAGTTGTTCATAATTAAAGATGTAGGTTTGCTCGCTGAGCTGAAGGGTTCATTTCCAGACGTTTCATTGCCTTCCTAGGTAACATCTTCATTGGAAGATGGATCCAACACACCACGCTTGTGTAGATTACTCAAAGTTCACAAACGAGGAGCCCCCCTCATACGTATAATCTCACTCCCTGGAACACCAACTTACAGATTGGCCAAGGAGATACACAAAAGACTAAGAAACTTAGTAGAATGCTCACACCACTCCATCCACTCCACCCAAGAATTTCTGAGCACCATTAAAGACACTAAGATAGAAGAGGATGAAATAATGGTGTCCTTTGATATAACAAACCTGTTTATCTCAATCAACATCAACCTGGTCAAGGAAACACTGACTACACTAGTAGAAGACCCAACGACATAGACACCAAACACCACTAACGTCATCAACAAGGAGAATATCATCAAGCTAGTTGACCTATGCCTTACCAGCCACTTGACCTTCAACAACAAACTTACAGACAAACCAATGGAACACCCAAGGGATCTCCGATATCGGGGGTTCTTAGTAGAGGCAGTAACGCAGAGACTTGAGCAAACAGCTCTGCCAGCCATCCAACCCAAACGCTGGGTCCGCTACGGGGATGACACCTTTGTCATCACTAAACGAAACAAGTTTGAAGAAACTTTCAAGATAATCAATAATACCCCTACTGGCATAAATTTCACTAAAGAGGAGGAAAACAACAACATACCACCATTCCTAGATGTCATAGTAAAGTGTACAGCCAATGGGAAACTTCAAACAAGCGTCTACAGAAAAACAACACACATGGACCAAATATTGAATTACAGAAGCAATCATCACAACACCCACAAACGAAGCTGCATCAGAACATTATCTCAACAAGTCAACACACACTACAGCACAAAGGTAGTACACAGAGCAGAGGAAAAACACCTATACTGTGTATTGAAAAAGAATGGGTACCCAATGAACACAGTCCGCCGCTTTCTCAGTAACAAACCCAAACAAGCAGATACAACACGTACAGAAACCATAGCCACGCTCCCCTACATAAAAGACATCTCGGAAATGACTGCCAGACTACTCAGATCCCTTGGCATCATTGTAGCCCACAAACCCACCAACACACTAAAACAGCAGCTATTGAAATTGAAAGATGCTATACAGACAACGAGCAAAACTAATGTCATTTATACAATACCGTGCAAGTACTGTATTAATCAATACGTTGGCCATACAGGCAGAAAACTAGGATACATGAACACTAACTAGCCACAAAAGGACATGACCATCTCTCACTAGCATCCTCCCGTAAAGATTAAGGAGGACACCACTTCGACTGGGACAATACATCCATCCAAGGACAAGTCAAATAAAGACATGCACGAGAATTCTGAGAAGCATGGCATTCCAACCAGAACTTCATCGACATTCACATTGAGTTAGACCCCATCTACCACCCCCTGAGAAAAGGAACAGGAAGTGACTTCACAACAGAAAATAACATCATCAAAGGAAATGATGTCACCAACTCAACGAAACCCAAACATAAATAGAAAGCAGGAAGTTTCAGCATTGCTTTGCATACAGTCCACTGAAGATGTTACCTAGTAAAGGAATGAAACGTCTGGAAGTGAACCTTTCAGTTCAGCGAAAGATGGAGCTCAGCTACATCGAATTCCTCAATCTGAGCTACAAATCCTCTCAAAACTCACTATGTTCATAGTTAATTTCGATGACGTGCACTCAACATCCTATAGTTGAGAGAAATATCTTGCATTTGTTTAACAATACAAAGTGTTTTGTGTAGTTCACTAATGGGAACCTAATTATAATAAATCCACACTGAGCTGAAAGCCGGCACTAAAAGTATGACCCAAAATCTGGGTATGGCAATGTAGTGGGTAGTGTACCTGTCTCTGAGGCAGAATTCTGGATTTGATTCCAATTCCTGAACTTATATAGTAGTGTTCCTAGCTCTGGACTTGAAGGTCAGGATGGAAGTCCTGCCTGTTGCAAAGGTATGTTACAGCATGTCAGAACAGGCTGATAAGCAAACACACAGGAGAATAATGTTACAGCTTTATGGGCATTGCTGAGTGATGCTCGTTTCCCTACCTCCGGGCACAACTGTAAATCCCACAGAAGTGTCTCATAATACATCTGAACAAACTGATTAAATTTATTTAGAATTATGACTTGCTGGAGAAGGAAAAGGTGACAGTATTGCATTTCAGAATTTAGGCCCAGGATGACAGAAAACAGAACTAATTGTGTTGATTAGAGTCACATTTCGCAGCAGTAGAGGTTTATAACATCAAAACGACCATGGATAGGGTGAGTAGGCTGCAGGTTAGGGCCATCCAAAACTAGAGGGCATTGGTTGAAAGTGAGAGGGGAAAGGCTTTGCTGAGGTCTCAGCGCCACCTTTTCATGCAGAGGGTGGTGTGTGTTCTGGAATGAGCTGCCATAGGAGGTGATGGAGGCTGTACAACTGCAGCACGTGAAAGGCAACTTGATGCTTTCAGACCTGCCAAGCCTTTTCAGCAATTTCTGTATTTGTTACAAAATGCATTCGTTTTAGCACAGGTATTCTGAATACATTAAACATTTTATTTTTTTAATGATGCAGGGGCACATAAACATATCTTCAAATCGACCGAGTCTATTTTCTGCAGACGGTATGGCTCTGTGTATGACAGTAGCAATGATGCACCGACATGGAACAGAGAATGTGATGGAGAGATAGTTTGGACAATGTCCAAGGTCCAGTTTGGGAGAGGATGGCATCCCTGTGTGATTCAGCTCAGAGAGGGAGAAAATGTAATCTGCCCAAAAAGGAATGGCACTCTCTCTCCTTCAGTGTTCCTCATCACAACAAAGTGTGCAAGCTAAAAAAACAACTCTTTAGTCATCGTTACCATTCTTGTTTTTATACAATTCCTGCATCATGGAAACAGATCCTTCGGAACAACAAGTCCATACCAACCTTCCCAGACCCGTTCCCCTATATTTACCCCTGACTAATGTATCTAACCAAAAAATCCCATGAAATTGCAGAGATTTTGTTTATCGTATGTGTGTGTGTGTGTGTGTGTGTGTGTGTGTGTGTGTGTGTGCGCGCGTGCGCACGCCTGTCGGTCAATTCCTAAGCATCTACATTCCTCTACTCCCCACCTACTCATGCATCTATCCAGACGCATCTTAAATAAATCTACCGTGCTTACCTCTACCACCTCTGCTGGAAACGCGTTCCAAACGCCCACCACTCTGTGTGTGAAGTATTTGCCGCGTGTATCTCCCTTAAACTTTCCACCTCTCACCTTGAAACCATGATCTCTCTTTACTGAATCCTTCACCCTGGAAAAAAAAAATGCTTGTCTCTATCCGCCCTGTCTATACCCTTCATGATTTTGTAAACCTCAATCAGGTTCCCCCTCAATCTCCTTTTTTCTAACCTACTCAACCTTTCTTCATAGCTGGCACCTTCCATACCAGGCAACATTCTCGTAAACTTTCTTTGCACAATCTCCGAAGCGTCCACATCTTTTTGGTAATGTGGCGACCAGAACTGTGCACAGTATTCTAAATGCGGCTGAAACACTGTCTTGAAAAATGTTAACATGATTTGCCACTTCTTATACTCAATACCCCGTCCAATGAAGGCCAGTGTACTATATGCCTTCTCTGCCACTCTATGCACTTGTGCAGCAACCTTCAGGGTAAAATGGACCAGCATTCCCAGATCTCTCTGCTCATCAACTTTTCCCAAGGCTCTTCTGTTCATTATATAATTCGCTCTCAAATTAGTCTTGCCTAAATGCATCACCTCACATTTGTCTGGATTAAAAAGCATCTGCCACTTTTCTGCATAACTCTCCTGTCAATTCTCTGACAGTCCCTTGTGCTTTCTGCTACTCCACCAATCTTCGTGTCATCTGCAAAATTGCTGATCATACCAACAGTGTCCTCTTCCAGATCATTTATTTATATTACAAACTACAGTGGCCACAACACTGACCCCTGTGGATCACCACTGGTCACCTTCCTCCATTTCAAGAAACTCCCCTCAACTACTACTCTCTGTCTCCTGTTTCTTAACCAGTTCTTTACCGACCTCGCTAGTATACTCTGCACGCCATATGACTTCAATTTCTCCATTAGTCTAAAATGGGGAACCTTATGAAACGTCTTACTAATGTTCATGTATATGAGATCAACAGCCCTTCCTTCATCTATTAACTTGGTCACTTCGTCGAAGAACACTATTAAGTTGGTAAGGCACAATCTCGCTGCACAAAATCATGTTGCCCATCACTGATAAGCGCATTCTTTTCTAAATATAAATAGATCCTATCTCTCAGTACTTTCTCCAGCAACTTTCCCACTACTGACGTCAGGCTCGCTGGTCTTTGGTTACCCAGCATATCCTACTACCCTTCATATACAGGGGGACAACATAAGCTACCCTCCAGTCCTCTGGCACCTCACCTGTATTTAAGAATGCCACAAAGGGCCCAGATATTTTCTCTCTCGCCTCCCTCAGCAACGTGGGAAAGATCCCATCTGGTCCTGGGTATTTGCCCACTTTAATAACCTCTGGCCTACCCAACACATCTTCACGTGTGTGTGTGTGTGTGTGTGTGTGTGTGTGTGTGTGTGTGTGTGTGTATGCACGCGCCAGTGTTTTTAGAAAGGGAAATATCGATTCTTTATTTCCAATATCCAAATCGTTTGCCATTCATCTTTCCATCATAGTTTTAGTGACATTGCTGTGGATCATAAATGTGCCTTTACAACTGATTAAAGAAACTAGCCTGACTTGTTCCTAAAACTGACTCTGACCCAGTCTGAGACCGATATCATTGGCCATATCATCAACCTGGTTATATTTAGCATTTGTTGTGAGCAGTGGAAGAGTGGGACTAGAAAGGAAAACAGTGACCCAAAAAGCCGGGTAACAAAAAGATGGGATTCTCAGGGACAGGATTTACATAGAATTGCGAAGGCAAGAACTTATCAGATTTGTCAACGTGGCTTTCTGCATGGAAAATCATGTCTTATTAATTTTATTGAGTTTTATGAAGAGGTGACAAAGAAAACTGTTGAAGGCAGTTTTGTAGACATTGTCTACATGGACCTCAGCAAAGTGTTGACAACATTCCGATTGGTAGACTGGTGACGACGTTACGGTTATATAGGATACAGGGGCAGCTAGTCACAATTATCTCGAAGGAAGAGGGATAGTGTTCAGCCTGGAGGCTCGTGAGCAGCAGTGTGCGGCGAGGTTCACTGCATTTCATCATTTATATCAAGGTTTTGGATACGAACATCGGGGCCATATTTAGTAAGTTTACAGGTGACATCAGAAAGGTTATGTAATAGATTACATCAGAGTACAACGAGATCACAATTAGATGGGACAAAGGGGCAAGGGGTGACAGATGAAATGTAATTTAGATAAATATGAGGTTTTGCATTTTCAGAAGGCAAATCAGGGCAGAAATTACAGCTTAACGGTAAGGTCCTGGGGCGTGTTGTGTAACAAAGGAACCTTGGACTGCAGGTACATTGTTCCTACAAAGTGGAGTCGCAGGTAGACAGAGTGGTACAGAACATATTTGGCACATTTGCCTTAATCAGTCAGAGCATTAAGTATAGGAGTTGGGTGCAATGTTGCATCTGTATAGGATACTGGTAAGGCCACTTTAAGAATACTGCATACAACTCGGCTCGCTGCAGAAAAGATTTACACGGATGGTGCAGGACTGTGGGATTTGAGTTTTATGGAGAGGCTGGTTAGGTTGATTTGTTTACTCGGAGTGCCAGATGCTGAGGGGTAACATTATAGAGCTTTACAAAATGATCAGGGGAATGGATATTCTGAACAGCCACGTTCTGTTTCTCAGGATAGGAGAGTCCAGAACAAGAGGGCATAAGTTGGAGGGGCGAGGGCGACTGATTTAGAAGGGACCTTAGGGTAAATGTTTTGTACAGACAGTGGTGTGTGTACAGAAAGTGCTGTCAGAGGAATTGGTGAAGGCGGTTACAATCGCATATTTAAAAAGTATCTGAAAGAGGATGGATATTGGCCAAATGCTGAAAAATGTGATTGGATCAGATTTGATATCTGATCGAAGTGAACATATTGGACTAATGGGTCTGTTTCCGTTCTGCATGACACTCTGAGTCTACAAGAGAGATGACGAATAATTATGGAAGGACCTTTCAAGTCGAAATACTGTTCAGTGGAAGTTTATCGTGCCTCTATGTTCACATTGATTGAAAGCTGAGTTAGTTAAATATTTGACAGAGAAGTGGGTCTTGCATAATGGGACGCAGGCAGGAAAGTGGGGCTGAGACCCCAACCTGATCAGCCTGATGGAGAAGGCTCAAAGTGTCAAATGATCCACTCCTGTCCCTCAATCCCACGTTCCTGTGTTCCATTCAGCCTCTCCTAGCTGCTAGACAGGAGCAGTTGGAGAAACCTTAATCCTGTTACCTGGTGCACAGAAACAGATGAGACCATTCAGCCTCTCAAGACTGTCACACACAGTTTGAGGTGATTTGGGAAATGTAACTGGAAAACTCAGGCTGGGTATGAAAGAGGCCCCTCATCCCTCTTCACAGAGCTTCTCCTCTCTGCAACATGTGCTCCGTTTGTTCGTCATATTGTAGACCCAGATTCACTGTGAGTACAGCACCCATACCTCACCCAGAGATGGCTCAAAAAATTCTCTGGTCTCCCTGACTGCAACATGCAATGACAGAACATTCATGAAAAAACACCCACTAACTTTCCAATAATAGAATGTGAGAACATCAGACACAGGGACAGATCGTTCACTCCCCAAGCCTGCATTGCCCTTCACTAAGATCATGGCTGATTTGCTCTTGGACTCAAATCCTCTTTCATATCCAATTCCTCATAGCCCTCACCTCTCTGACAGGTCAATTTCCATCTACCTCCTCTTCAAATGCTTTCAGTCATCTAGCTCCCCGAACAATCTTGAGAACAGAAATCCTGACAATCAATCCCACGTGTTTGAAGAAAACACTTGCTGCTCCTATACCATGGCCTATTGATATGGACCAAAGATGTTGACACAAGGGTTCAGGGAAAAATGACTGGTCCTGATATCAAGGCAATGGTTAACTTCTGTTGACATCAAGGAGCTTAACAAAACTGGACTTAATGGGAATCAGAGTAAACTCTCTAGTGTTTGAAGTCAAACATGGCACAAAGGAAGATGTTCATCATCTCAGTCCTGGGTCACTTGTGTGCGAGATCCTCAGGGTAATCTCCTCTTCACAAACAACTTAAGCTGCTTAATCAATGTCTCTCCTATCCCAAACATAAGATCAGTGGGGATGGTCACTTAAGATTCCACAATGTTCAGAGCATTTTGTACCCCGTCAGCTCCTGAACTGGTCTGTGTCCATGTGCAGCAAGACCCAGACATCACTTAGATTTGTTCTGTTAAAGTGTCTGTAACATTTATGTAACAGCACTACCTGACACTGCATATTGCCACAGTTAAACAAGAGTTCATTCCGCACCTCACGCTGATTTCACAGGAATATGATGAAGCCATTCATCCCATTGGAGAAGAACAAGGACAGTCCATTCAGTGCCTCCAGCCTATTACTCATAAAGAGAGGAAATCTAATGTGATGGACCACACTAGAGCGCCTGGAAAATATTTGAAGGCGGTAGCCTAAACTCTAATGTTTTCATATTTTAAAGGAAATGTAAAGTGTCTGTTCCAGATGCAATGTGACAGGTCAAACAACTCGGTGTGAAGCAAAACACCATTTATTTAAACACGGAAGAGAAAATGAAACCAAAGAAAGGGGAATTTAGAATAACTTAATTCTAATGGACAAGTTAACAGAATAATAGATCTAGGAACTATTACTAATGAACTGTTCCAATATAGGAAAATCGCATAAAAGCAACCCCTGGCAAAAAGGAATATTCAGACACAGGTTTTCACAAAGATTTCTCGAATTCAGGAATTACAAACAGCATCAAGAGAAAATTCAGAGAGAGTAGCAGCCAGGAGACATTCACTGAATCTTCCAACTCTGGAGAGACCCCTATAATTTCTGATGTTACTGAGAAACCAAAACCCAGAGATCCTAATTGTGAGAACTGCCCACACCCATTCAGGCTGCATTAAAATAAACCCAAGGCCTCCCTAGCTGTTTATTTAATGTCTTAACTAGCCAGCTTGGTAACGGTCATTCAATCTGTCTCTTAAAAGAATCCAGAACAAAATAACCTCTTAAAGCTACAGCATCATCACAGTTGTCAGCACATCGAGCTATCGAACAGGAATCAGGAATAACCCAGGCAGGCCCTTGTCCAATTGGATAAGGAAGAAACCAGTCAGTCCGTTGAGTCACTGACACAGCAATAGGATGAGGCCATTCAGCCACTTGAGTCAATTACACAGGAACAAGAGGAAGCCATTCAGTCCCTTGAGCCACTTATACAGGAACATGAGTAGGCCATTCCCCCTCAACACATTTACACAGGGACAGGTGAGATAATTGATGATGATTCTTGATGAACGGCTTGTGCCCGAAACATCAATTCTCCTGCTTCATGGATGCTGCCTGACTGCTGTGCTTTTCCAGGAATGGACTCTCTACTCTGATCTTCAACATCAACAGTCCTCACTGTCTCCTACCTGATGCTCTAACATGATGACCAAGTGGAGCAGAGGCTGCACAGACAGACTGTTCCATGTTGTTCCCCTGGCTCCATTGCTCATGATACACACGTGGGACTTTAACATCGTTTTCTTGCAGAGAGGAGGAAAGCCATATATCTTGTGTGAAGTCTCAAGAAGGCACCTTCCATTTCTGATAAGCCAGCCTGGTGTTGTTTTTGTAGGGTGGAAGCTGGTGGGAATGGCTACCTGTTTCAGAATGAAGGTATTGTGGCAGATGTTGGGGATTGTGAGTAACCTGGCGTTCAGTACAGGATCACACGCCGACTGCACAATAACGTGGGGAGAGTTAATTTAGGCATATAAACTAGTTGGAAAGTCACGTTAGACTGATGAATGGATTCTCTAAGTTCAAATAGTGCTGATGGTGCTCATGTTGATCTTGTCTAGTGCACGTCCTGTTCAGTGTAATCTGTGTGCTTTACGCTGTCCAAGCATATTTCCACCCAATGATTTGCCTAGCCATGCTTACTATGATCTGCCTCCACTGCTCATAAATAAAGGGTTTCCCTGTACTGAGGTACACATGACAATTAATTCAAACCAATCAATCCTGGGTAAAGTACGGAGCTTCTCACCCTATCAATGTCCCTTTTGGAAATAAGTGATCGCTGCCACTCCTCATGTTTCAGCATCACCATTTCTTCGTCTCTCACAGCTCTACAGATTAAACACTCAGCTTCTTCACCCTATCCTCATGTTACCATCACCCGTATCTGTGGTAAGGAGATCATTCCTTACAAAGGATATCAAATCTGCGCAGAGTGCCCCTAATGCTCTTTCAGCAAGGCTCTACAACTGCAGGAAGATGGCGTTACTTATGTATTTGAATCATCTGACAATGAAGGACAGCATACCATTGACTGCACCCATTACTTACACAGGGTTTGATTCAGAGCAGTCAGCATAGACTGGTGAGTGGGAGATAATGCTTCCCAAATTTGTTACCATTCTTTGATGAAGTGACCAGGGAGGTTGATGAGGACCGAGCGGTAGATGCAGTCTCTATGGATTTCAGTAAGGCCTTTGATCAGATTCTACATGGCAGGCTGTTCTGGAAGGTTACATCACGTGGAATGCTGGGGGAACTGGCCAATTGGATACACAGTTGATGGTAGGAAGCAGAGGGTTTAGTGGAAGGATGCTTGTCAGACTGGAGGTTGGGTCCATGGCTGTTTGTTATCTATGATTTGGTTGAGAATGTGCAAGGCATTCAGAGAATGTACTACAAACTTAGTAAGTTTGCAGATGACACTAAAATAAGTGGGAGCATGATCAGTGAGGATGTTTATCAGAAATTGAAGCAGGACTTTAATCAGGTGGGGAAGTGGGCCGGGAAATGGCAAATGGAATTTTATATAGAATTGTGGGGTCTTGCATTTTGGAAACTCAAATCAAGGTAGGAGTTTCTTGGTGAATGAGAGGGCCTTAAGGGGTGCCGTGGGCAGAAACCTTGGTGATCAGGTGCACGGTTCTCTAAGAGTGGAGTCACAGGTAGACAGGGCAGTGAAGAAGACTATTGGCACATTTGCCTTCATCAGGCAGGATATTAAGTACAGACGTTGGGAATTTATGTTGCAGTTACAAAGGACATGGGTAAGGCTGCACTTGGAGTATTGTGTTCAGTTTTGTCACTTTGTTATAGGGAGGATGCTATTAATTTAGAAAGAGTGCAGAAGAAATTACAAAGACGTTGCCAGGACCCAATGGTCTGAGTTATAGGGAGAGTTTGGACAAGCTAGGGTATTTTTTTTAGCTTGTAGGAGACTGAGGAAGTCCTTATAGAGCTGTATAAGATCACAAGGGGCATGGATCGGGTTAATGCTCTCAGTTTCTTTCTAAGGTGTAGAGAATCGAGGATTAAATGGAATCAGTTTAAGGTTAAAGGGGAAGGAATAAAAGGGAACCTGAGGGGCCACTTCTTTACACAGAGGCAGGTACGTGGTTGAGCTGCCAGCAGATGTGGCTGAGGGGGGTACATTAACAACATTTCAAAAGCATTTGGATAAACATGTGGATAGGAAAGGACTAGAAGGATATGGGCCAACTGCAAGAAAATGGGGTGAGCGTAGATGGGAATTTACAAGGTGGAGTCGAACCAATTAAAACCAAGCAACCAGAAAACCTCGCCTCAGCTCGGAATCTGTTCAAATATGAGCGACACAGATCTCCCACATTCCACAATTTAAACAATAAATAACAAGTTAGTTTCTTCACTTTAATAGTGAACACTAAACAATGACTATTCATAAGTACAAACCCCTCTTTTCTTAGCTACTTCCTATCTCACTCCAACTTTGTAAAAATATGCTGTTTCAACAACCCACATATTAAACATTACAATCTTAAGACCATACAAAATCCATCTTCCCCGCTGTGTTCACTCTTCCAACTGCTGATCTCCCTGGGTCATGTCTTTGTTATTGCAAGTAGCTTTTACATGGATATGTGTCTTTGATAGAGAGTGTTTGAGATGGCCAGTTAGCACTCCTGCTCCACAGCAGTTACTCTGCTGTTGGATGGCAATGGCTCTCCCTCTCGTTTCAAAATGCTGGGTTTATATACTTCCCATGATATAATAATTCTCATAACTTGATTGCTTTCCAGGTTTCCAAACAATAATATTCACATTCCGTTGGCTTCTGGTATCCTGAGCGTTATTTAAACTCTTTGGTTGTATTTGAATTGTTGTCAAAACAGCAACCAAAACTCAGGTAACCATTTCCCAGCTAATGGTGACATATGGAACAGCCAGACATTTCGCTGGCATCTGTGGTTGTACTTTCTATTCTGCAAAACCCGTTCTGTCTTAAAGTGAGCGGATATGCTTTCAGCTTTATAACATCTCCCCACTTCAGAAAAAAAAAACATGAACCAGCAGAATGAAAAGATGGCTTCATTTCTTTTCCTCTAATTATTCTTACTTCTATTATTATGTATTACAAAAGTATTAATCTCAGCTATACCATACATATTAATTCTGCACACATATATAACACTGCAATAAGTCAAATCTTACATAAACGTTTTCCTTTAAATCTGCGATAACACATCTGCTATCACATTTTAGGATCCACAGCATGTACATTTTGTAAGTTTAAAGTCGGTAAGATAAGACTCCAATTAAATACTCTCATATTCTGGCCTTTAAATATTCAAAAAATATGAGAGAGATTTGTCGTTATCCACAATCATCTCCGACATTTTTTTGCCATATAAACATTAAAATATTGTCACTCCAGTGCAAAACTTAATCATTCTTTTTCAGTAATGGAGACTTTGTATTTCGTTCTGGTGGGTATTGACAAGTATCGACAAGTAGTCAATTGACCATTCAATTCCATCATCATCTTTCTGGATCAGTACATCTCCGAGTCCTATATCCCTAGCATCTAACACAATTTTCAAAGATTTTCAAAATATTTGGTACAGCTAAAACTGGTGTGGTGATTAATTCTCAAATGCCTCCTGGCATTGTTCTGTCCACCACAATTCTGTGTTCATCTTTAGTAAATCCAGCAGTGGTGCTAATACGCTGCTGAAGTTTGCAACAAACTTCCGATAGAATCCACTCAGTTCCAAAAATCGAAGCACCTCTTACTTCGAGGATGGTCGTGGAAATTCCTCAAAGCTCTTCGTCTTTGTTTTCCATGGGGTCAACCTTCCATGTCCAATATAATGTCCCAAGGACGTCAACTCTGCCTTCGCGAATTCTGTTTTCTTTAAGTTTATTACCGAGTTTGCCTTTGTAATCGTTCAACATGCTCTGGCAACTATAACATGTGAGCTTTCCATCACTTGCTAAAGATCAGTACACCATACAGACAAACTGCACAATTTGTTCATCTGGCCACAACTCTGTTCCAGAGTCTTCAATGTGTCTGGAGCATTATTCATTCACATGACATTCTCTAACATTTTTTGTCATATCCGGTAGCTTTACCAGATAGTTTAACTGTTAGACTCAACATTTTTTTAATTTGAAAGGGTCCATTAAACCTGGCTTGAAAAGATTTCCTACCACTGGTGGCAATACTAATACGTCATCCCCACGGGAAATCGTCAAAGTTTCAGAGTTTTTATCTGCCGCCTGCTTCCGTCAACACTGTGCCCTTTTCAGGTGCTGTTTAGCTAACTCACCTACTCCACCTAATCTCTCCCTCACCTCAGATACTTAATCCAAGTATGAGATCTCCGACTTCGGTCCTGTCAATTTATATTTAATTAATTTCAAAGGGCCTCTCACTTCATGTACGAATATTAACTCAAAGGAAGTAAAATGAGTAGATTTATTTGGGGCATCTCTAATAGGAAACAATATAATGAGACGCCTTTATTACAATCATTCGGGTAATTCTGACAGTACGCTGTTAATATTGTCTTCAGCATCTGATGCCAACTTTCCAAGGCTCCCTGGGATTCGGGATGGGACGCACTTCATTCAAACTTCTGTATGCCGAAACTATCCATGACGTCCTTCAACAGCTGCACGGTAAAATGAGACCCTTGGTCTGACTGACTCACACTGCGTAGCCCACAGCGAGTAACCCATGTGAAAGGTTCTTTGAATACAGAAATTGGAAACAAAGATGCTAGTTTTAATACGGCATGTGACTTACCTACCATTTGGCATGTATGACATGTACAACAAAAACTAACCACGTCCTTGTGCATTCCAGACACTAGAAATGCTTTAGCCTGAGTCTTCCGTGCATCAACTCCTTTGGCTTTTTCTTTTGGTTTTCCTTCCTGTTGTAACTTATGACAGTGGGATCTTGTTACTACACAGGCTGGAAAAATCCCTGGGTATTTTTCTTTTAATTGCCCAGTTCCCTGGTCTTACTTTGGCTTCTCCAACACAAGGGGTGCCTCTCCCACCTTGGATCCTGCTAAATCATTCCCAAGAACAAACTGTATTGCTGGAACTGACACTCTGTCACTCACTCTCACTGTTATTTCCGCAACCTTGATTTGGCACTCCAACCTAATGCTATGCAAGGGAATGCTTAATTTCTGTCCCCATTCCACAAATTATCACGCTGTTGTGTAACATGCCAGAATGAGTGAAAATACTTTCATCTCTTACTATTAGAGGTGGAGGGAAAGTGAGGACTGCAGATGCTGGAGATCAGAGTTGAAAAGTGTGGGGCTGTAAATGCACAGCAGGCCGGCAGCATCCAAGGAGCAGGAGAGTTGACGTTTCAGGCATACGTCCTTCATCAGGAAAATGGGGGGGGGGGTAAGGGAGGGGGAAAGCGGATGAGAATTAAATCGGAGGGTGGGGATGGAGCTGTGTGGGAGGTAACTTGGAACGTGATCAGTAGATGCAAATGATGTCTGATGGTGAAAGGTCGGAGAGGAGGGTGAAGTGGATAGGTCGTAGGACAGCTGGAACCCTCAAACTATACAACATCAACATTGACTTCACCAATTTCCGAATCTCCACTCCTCCAGCCTCAACCCAGATCCAACCGTTCAACTTAGCACTGCCCTCTTGAACTGGCCTAACTGTCCATCTTCCTTCCCACCTATCCACTCCACCTTCCCCTCCGACATATCACAATCACTCCCACCTATATCTTCCTATTGCCCTCCCAGTGACCCTCCCACCAGCCCATCTCCTATCCTCCTATTTATCTTTCAGCCCCCTGTTCCCCCGCCACATTCCCGACGATAGGTTTATGCCTGATTTGTCGATTGTCCTGCTCTTCGCAAGCTGCCTGATCTTTTGTGACTTTCTGGCCCTTACTTCTCAACTATTAGAGACTGAGCAGGTCCCGTATCTTGGAGAAGTAAAACTACTTGTCCTCCCCCCACACTCAGTTTTTCCTTAGTAAGGTTTATCTACGGAGGAGAATTCTTTGTAGAGATCAGGCACTGACTCCATACACAGTCCCTGTCTAGGCTGAGCACTCTCCTGAAGCTCCTCGTCTCCACTTAGGGTCTCCTTTACCAGGTTCACTAATGCCACTGGCTTAAACTCCTTTATAACATCTTTTCCCAAAGTGTCTTCCTTCCATGCCCAGCACCGTGTGTCCCAGCTTACTGCAGTTTAAACACCTTTACACCGTGCCCTTCTTAAACCATCAGCACTGTAACTTTTATGTGTTCCACTACGTTATTTTAAGAACACCTGAGTCCTTTCACTTCCTTTCAACCCCGTGGTAACCTATTGCCAGTGTGCTTTTCTTTATGTTTTGTAGTGTAGGATCTCCCCCTCTCCCAATTTTTATCACTCACAGGATGAAAATCCTCCCAGAAGCTAAATTTCATCTCATGCACCAATGCATACTCACCTGCCATTTCTGCCATGCTTCTCACTTCTTGAACTTTCTGTTCATTCACATGAATTCTTACCATCTCTGGAAGTGAGTTTTTATCTCCTCCAGCAGAATAATCTCCCTTCGAGCCTCACAGATCTTATCAATTTTTAAGGCCTGCACCCATCTATGAAAATGACTGTTTAATTCTTTCAAACTCAATATAAGTCTGACCTGGTTCCATCTCTATATATCTGAACCGCTGTCTATATTCATAAGCACTCAAAATAGTCTGTTTGACATCTGCATAATCTCTTGCTCCCTCATGTGACAGCACTGCACATACCACTCAAGCTTCACCCACCAGCATAGTCTGAACTAGCATTACCAACAAATTCAATGCACACGCCATCTGACGAGCCAGTTTTGCAAATAAAATAAAAACGGTTTTGGCATTTTTCTCACCGAAATATGGCAATGTATTAACATAGTTGTATACATCTCTACATTCTCACTTCATCTTCATCCTGCTAATTTAACTTTCTCATCTAATTCCAAACTTCTGAATTTCAAACTCTCCCTCTCTTCCTTTTTCCTCTCTTTCTCTTTCTCTATCTTCTCTCTCTTTCTGTCTCTCTCTTTATCTTCTAACTCCAGTTGTCATATTTGCAATTTAAGTTTTTTCGAACTCGACTGCAGTTTCCTGCTTCTCTGATAGACCAAAGTGCTTGACCAAATCCATTATGATGACAGCTTTGCTTTTGCTCTGGTGAAATCCGATTCTAATCTACATGCAAATTCTAAAAGTATGCCCTTCCTTTGTCTTTCTACACTTTCTGGGCAAATTTGGGAACAAACCTTCAAACCTCAGAACCTCTTTAGTAATATTAAAAGCCATTTCTTTTAATTTAACCAACCACAAGGAAACAAAATTAAATGAATTTTCTCACCTGTTTTATTTGAAGATCTAGGTCACTAACTGCCAAGTGATGGAATCTGCTGGGACCTTTTGTACCCCAAATCTGTTCAAACCTGTCTAAATCACATACGACAAGCCCTCAAACTGTTATGATGTCTATGTTGAACTCCCCTGTTAATTAAAACCACACACCCAGAAAAGCTCATCTCACCTCGTAATCTGTTAAAACATGAGTGACAAAGTAGTCGCAAATTCCACTATTAAGAGAAAAAGAACAATTAATAAGTATGTATGTTAACTCGCTGAGCTTGATGGTTTGTTTTCAGATGTTTCGTCACCATGACTAGGTAACATCATTAGTGAGAGTCTCTGGTGACGCACTGGTGGTATGTCTCGTCTTTCTATTTCTAGGTCTTGGTTTCTTAAGGTGCGTGATGTCATTTCCAGTTTTTAGTTCAAGGGAAGGTAGATAGGCTCTAAATTTATGCGTTTGTTGATGTACTTCTGGCTAGAATGTCATGTCTATAAGAACTTTCGTGCGTGGCTTTGTCCTGGGAAGTATGCGTTGTCACAGTCAACGTGGTGTCCTTCTTTTTCTGCATGAATGGAAACTAGTGATAGTGGGTCATATCTTTTGGTAGCCAGTTGGTGTTCATATATCCTGCTAGCACGACAACAGGACAGTCTGAAATGGAGGAAAAATGATTTTATGTACACTGTTTAATCAGTGTGTGTTCAGATAAGTAACATTCTTCATATGTGTACAACACATTCTGAATGAACAACGGAGACACAGTTAACGAAAAATGATGCACATGATGACTAAAAGTTTTAAAGCATTAAAACTTTATTTGATCCTCATCTGAAGTGATACCTTCCCTTTCTCTCAACGTTCCCCCTTTTCTGGGATTTCCAACTCTAGTCTCTCATTCTTATCAGGATGCGTGTTATAAATTCTTGTTTCTGGTTTCCCAACTTATTTCTGTTCATCCCCTTTCTACCAGGAATTAAATATGTTGGCCTGTTGGGTTCTTTCCAAAACTACTGTCTGTCATATTATTGGAGAGAAAAGTTATGATATCACACCCAGGGTTTGAACATATTGCTCTGTTGTACGTGCACGTACAAAGGACTACAGCACACAGGAATTGCCAAAACATTGAGGGAACTATATCTACTTTTTATTTTCGATAATTTGTTTTTTTTCATTTTCCACATCTCCATATCTATATCCTCTCTCTCATTCTCCCTTTGTATCTAGTTAAGAAATCCACCAATTATTCTTCGTGGCCCATCTCTCAAAACTCCTTTTTTTCAGTTTATACGTATGCTTTCTTCAAGATGTAATGTGGTTATAATTAAGTAATGTAACTAAAAAGACATGCGGGAGGAGCTGGCCAGAGTTAATTGGAAGGGGAGCTGAGCAGGAAAGACCATGGAGCAGCAATGGGAGGAGGTTCTCGGGATAATTCGGAAGATAATGCCAGAAATGCAACCCCAAGAAGATGAAACATACTCATGCGAGGACAAGGCAGCCATGAGTGACAAGGCATCAAACCAAAAGAGGAAATATGCAATGTGGTGAAGATGATTTTGAATTCAGGGCATTCATTGGCTCTGAAACTACATAAGGCTGGCATCACTGACACTGCAGAGCTCTTAGTCATGGTCAGGGAGAGAAACAGAGGGAAACACATTCACTTTAAACACAGAAGATGGCATTACCCAAGGAAAAAGATTCAGGTGAATTAAGCATTTGAATTAAGATCAGTTAAATGCTTTTTCAGAATGTGTCAGATTGGAAGCAAGACTCGGGGAGACAGACCCTCAGCAGAATGAGAGTTTGAAAATTGAAGTATTACCACATCAGAAACCAGGTTAGGTGACTGAGTGCAGGGCTGATGGGTGAATTGGTCTCAGTGAGAATTGGGGAACAGACAGCAGAATTGCATTGCAGGTATTGAAGCTCGAAACTGTGTATTTATGTAGTGCTGTAGACCACAGCAGCGGGAGAAGCAGACATGCATTCAACCACAATTTGAAACTTTTGCCAGGACAACACCTCAGTCTGCCATTACCAACAATACCATCAATAGCTCAGTGACGAGTGTGGGTGAACATGTCAGAGTCAGAACCACATGAACCTTAACCTGATGCTAACTCATTAAAGCTACCGGACTTGACCACAGATCTGAACGAAGCCCTGCAGTCCTGCCACTTTCAGTTATAAATGGTGATGGACGATTAAACAAATGACTGGAGGAGAGGGCACCACAAACATCCCCATCCTAAATAATGGAACAAACCTGCACATCAGTGTAAAAGAGAAGGATGTTTTATCTGCACCATCCTCTGCCAGAAGTGTTGAGTCAATGATACAGCTCACCCATATCATGATGCCCACAAAATCACAGATGCCAGTCTTCAACTAATTCGATTTTCTGCCCCTGACACGAAGAAACAGCTGAACACAGTAGATACGACAAAGGCAATGTGCCCTGATCCCATTCCTGCAATGGGACTGAAGACTTGTGCTGCACAACAAGCCGTGTGCCTGGGGAAGCTGTTTCATTCCAGCTCCAACTCTGACACCTACCTGGCAATGTGGAAAATTACTCAGCTAAGTTCCGTCCCCTAAGTTCCGTCCCCTAATTACAATCTGACCAATTACTACCCCCTGAATCCCATCACGACAGTCAAATTGGTGGGAAATTATTTTGACAGAGCTGCCAAGTAGCACCGAAATAATCAGGTCGGTGTAGTTTCTGACAGTTCTCCATGTGGAGATGGTGCTGTTGTGTAAATATCGTTGGATTACTAATCCAGATCAGTATAATGCTCTGGCCGCTTGTGGAAGTTAAAAATAATTAATAAAATATCGAGACCTAAAATCTGATGTCAGTAATTGTGATCTTGTGTCCAATGTTGATTGTAAGCATCGATCTCCTTCCCCAATGTACTTTCAGGAAGTGAATCTCCCATACTTTACTGGTCTGGCCTAAAAGTGACTCCAGACGCACAGACATGTGATAAACTCTTCAATGGTCATGAATCGGCCAAGTAAGACACTCAAATGCATCAAACTGCTCTGAGGTCTGAAAGGAGAAACCCGGAGAAAACACCCGGCGTCAGCCTCATTATCAGAAAAGGGAACGGGAAACACCGTCCTGTTGACCCTGCAGAGGCCTCCTTCCTAACATCTGAGAGCATGTGACAACATTTACAGAGCTTTCCCACAGACTGCACACAAACATCGGGAAGGGAGGCGGGCATTCAATATATTGAGCTTTCCCCATGCTAGTTCATGGCCGAATATCTCCTCAATGCAGTTTTCTTCATACAATGTTTATATCCCAAAATATGTTGAAACATTGTGAAATATAAAACGAGAACTGATATAGTACTTCCGGCCCATCAAGTTTGTTCCTCTATTCAATGTATCGGTAGTTATCTGATAACGCTTGTTTATTAAGTATGATTTGACTGTAATGCGATTCGTGAACCGTCAAATAGCACAAAAATAACCTGTTCTGTGTGGTTTCCAACAGGTCCCCACGTGGAGATGGTGCTGCTGTGGAAATGTCACTGAATTACTAATCCAAACCAGGATAATGCTCTGGCAGCTGGTGGAAATTAAAAACAATTAATAAAATATCGAGATCTAAAATCTGGTGTCAGTAACAGTGACCTTGAAGCCAATATCGATTGTAAACAGAATTTCCTTCTCCAATGTACTTTTAGGAAGTGAATCTCCCGTGATTTCCTGGGCTGGCCTAAAACTGACTCAAAAGACCCTGACATGTGATAAACATTTCACTGGTCTCTGAAACTGCCAATCAAGGCACTCATTTGTATCAAACTACTCCGAGGTCTGAAAGGATGAAACCGGACAGAACACCCGGCCTCAGCATCAGTGTTGGTAAAGGGAATGGGAACACAGTCCTGTCGACTCTGCAGAGACCTCCTTCCTAACATCTGAGAGCTTGTGACAACATTTACCGAGCTTTCCCACAGACAGCACAGAAATATCGGGAAAAGAGTAGGTCATACAACACATTGAGTCTCCCCCATTCTCGTTCATGGAAAAAATCTACTCAATGCACTTACCCACACAATATACATATCCGTTAATGTGAGTAACCTTGGGAAGCTATAAAATAGGAAGTGCAGTAGTACGTTTGGTTCATCGAGTTGCTACCCAATTCAATGTAATAATGGTTGGCCTTTCATTTCCACACCGTACTCTTGCTTTCCCATCATCACTTTACTGTCTCTAAATCCTTACCTATAATCTGTGTCTTGGTTTCCAGGTGCAAGAGAATTCCCCGTGTTCACCGGTCAGGGAGTGCAGACATTTATTCTCATGTCAATGCAGAGTGACCTGCCTAAACCGAATACTGTGGCTCCTTGTTTTGGAAGTCCCAGCCAGGGGAATTATCATTCCTGCTTCCAATCTGTCTCACCCTGTCATAGTTTTGTATATTTCACTGAGATCTCCACACATTTTCCTAAACCCCATGGAATACTGGCCCAGTCACCCCAAAGTCTGCTCCCACAACAAGCCCGTCATCCCAGAGATCAGTCTGGTCATCCTTCACTGCTCTCCCTCAATGTCAGGTTTGTCCTTTATTAGGTACGGATATCAAAACTGCCCACAATACTGCACAGTGTTCGAGATGATGTCTCCTCAAGGCCCTGTACAGCTGCAGTAAGACACCCTTTCTCTTGGACTCACATCCCCTGAAATGAAGTCAGCACACCATTTATCATCTTTACTGCTTTCCGTTTCTGCAATATTGCTTTCAGTGACTGGTGTCCAAGGAGATCCAGATCCTTTTCAATGTTATAGCTCCCCACTTGCTGGTTGTATATACACTGATCAACGTGTCAATGCCATTCCTGGTATTGACTTATGGTTACAGAACTCACTGCGCTGCAAGGAGCTCAGGTATTTAAGCAGAAGGAAACAACAAAAAGGAACACACGTCCCTTTGTAGATGAACATGTTTCATCCAATCCTTCTCAAATGGTAGGCTGCCAATTTAGCCTTTCCACCAAAGGGCACACCGTCACCTCTATCCACATTGTTCTCCCTCTGTCACGTATTTATCCATTCAATCCACTTGTCTTCGTCTTCTTGGTGCTTTTTTACATCCTCCTCACCCACTCACAATCCCACATCCATTAGCGCTGTCAGCAGGCTGGGATATATTGTATCTGATTCCAGCAACCAAATGTTTAAAGGGCATTGTGAACAGCTGGGCGCCAAGCACTGATCCCTGTGACACCTCAGCAAACTTCCTCTGTTAATTTCTATTTCTGTCCTTCGTCAATCTTGGTGTCACTGGCTGGGCCAGCATTTATTGCCTGTCCCTAGTTGCCCTTGAGAAGGTGGTGGTGAGCTGCCTTGTCGAACGCTGCAGTCTACCTGCTGTGGTTGACCTCCAATGTCATTAGGGAGGGAATCCCCGGATTCTGAACCAGTGACTATGAAGGAGCTGTGATATGTTTCCAAGTCAGGATGGTGACTTGCTTGGAGGGGAACCTAAAGATGATGGTATTTCCATACATCTGCAGCCCTTGTCCTTCTAGATAGACGTGGTCGTGAGTTGGGAAAGTGGTCTCTGAGGATCTTTGGTGAATCATTTCATTGCAGCATGTAGATAGTAAAATACTGCTGCTGCTGCTGAGTGTTGATGGTGGAGCATTGTGTGTGAAGGGACAGTCAGACTTGTTGCTTTGTTCTGGATGGTATAAAGCTTCTTGAGTGTTGTTGGAACTGCACTCATCCAGGCAAATTGGAAGTCTTCTATTACACTTCTGACTTACGCATGATAGATGATGGACAGACGTTTGGAAGTCAGGATGTGAGTTACTCGCTGCAGTATTCCTAGCTTCGGACCTGTTCTTATACTTACTGTGTTTATGTGGCGAGACCAGTGAGTGTCTGAGCAATGAATACCCACCAGGACTTTGATACTGGGGGATTCCATGATAATAACACCATTGAATGCCAAGGGGCAGGTTAGATTGTATTTTAATGGTGATGGTCACGGTCTGGCATTTGTGTGGACTGAATATTACTTGCCACTTGCCAGCCTGGATAATGTCCAGATCTTGTCACATTTGAACATGGACTGCTTCAGTATCTGAGGAGCCACAAATGTTGCAGAACATTGTACAATCATTGGCGAACATCCCCACTTCTGACCTTAAAATGGAGGGAAGGTCATTGATGAAGCAGCCCTGCAGAAGTTTTCGGCCACTGCTCGAGGGATTCCTACAGAATTGGTGCTGAGTTGACTGACCTTCATCAACCATGACCATCTTCCTACGTGTCAGGTATGAATCTAACCAGCAGGGAGTTTGGCTCTGATACACATTGATTCCAGTGTTGCTAAAGCCCCTGATACCACACTTGGTCGAAGGCAGTCTTGATTTAAAGGGCTATCACTCTCACCGCACTCTGGAATTCAGCTCTTTTGTCCATGTTTGAACCACGGGAATGTGGTCAGGAGCTGAGTGGCCCTGGTGGAGCCCAAACTGGGGGTCACTGACCAAGGTATTGTTGAGCAAGTTCTGCTTAAAAGCACTGAGATCTTCCACCACTTTACTGATGATCGAGAGTAGACTGATGCAGTGGTGATTGGCTGGATTGGATTTGTTCTACTTTTTATATACAGGAGATACTTGGGGTAATTTTCCACATAATCGGGGAAAGCCATTGTTCTAACGGTGTTGAAACAGTTTGGCTGGGGGAGTGTCAAGTTATGGAGCACAAGTTTTCAGTACTATTGCCAGAATTTTGCCAGAGTATGGACCCTTTGGAGTATCCAGCATCTCCAAACATTTCTGGATATCGGGTGGACTGAATCAAATTGGTTGATGACTGGTAACTGAATTGCTGAGGACCACTGGAGGAGGCTGAAATGGATCATCCACTTAGCACTTCTGACTGAAGATTGTTGCGAATGGATCAGCCTTATCTTATACACTGAAGTGTTGGGCTCTTCCATTATGGAGGGAGGGGTTATTTGTGGAATCTCTTCCTCAAGTGAGTTGTTTAATTGTCTCCAACGTTTCTAGACTAGATGTAGAAGGACTGCAGAGCTTAGATCTGATCCTTTGCTTGTGGGATGACTTAGCTTTGTCTATCACTTACTGCTTTTGCTGTTTGGTGCACAAGTTGTCCTGTTTGGTGGCATCACCAGGCTGACACTTCATTGTCAGGTATGCCTGGTGCTGCTCCTGCCATCCTGCACACTCCATTGAACCAATGATGATCTTCTGGATTGATGGTAATTGTTGTGAGGGGGATATACCAGGCCATGAGGTTGTGTGGTATACAATTCTGCTCCTACAGATGAACCACAGCACCTTATGGACACCCAGACTTGAGCTGCTAGATCTGTTCGAAGTCTGCCCTATTTAGCACCGTGATAGTCCCACCCAAAATGATGGAGGTTATTCTCAATGTGCAGGTGTAACTTTGTCTCCACAATGACTATGCGGTGGCTGCTCTTACCGATACTATCATGGACAGCTACTTCTGCAACTGGCAGATTAGTATGGCTGTGGTCAGTATGTATTTTCCTCTTGTTGGTTCCTTCACCACTTGCCAGTCTAGCAGAAGTAATTCCAGAACACAACACCCTCTAGGTGAAAAAAATGTTTAAATCGTCTCAGAACCTCAGCCGTTTTACTTTAAAAGTGTGCTCGCTTTTTCTTGACCCTCTGACTAAAAGGAACAGTTGCTGTCTATCCACCCTGTCTGTGTCGCTCATAATCTTATCCTTCTGAATCACATCCCCCCCAGCCTTCTCTGCTCCAAAGTAAACAACTCGAGTTTATCCAGTCTCTCTCCATAGCTGATATGCACCATCCTAGGGGACATCCTGGTGAATCTCCTCTGCAACGTCTCCAATACAATCACATCCTTCCTGTAATGTCGCTCCCAGAAATACATACAGTACTCCATCATGGACTAAACAAAGTCCTGTATAGCACTTATAATCTACGCCCGATTAGGAAGAACAACACCCAAGGTCCAATTCTTAACTAGCCCATTACCCTGTCCAGCCACATTCAGGGATGTGTGGAGAAGCACACTCTGAGCTTCCCAGTGTGCTGCCATTCATTGAGTCCCCTCCTGCCTGGTTCCTTCTCCCAAAGTGCATCACCTCATATTTATTAGGGTTATATTCTATCTGCCATTGATCTGCCCATCTGACCATTCTATCTGCATCTTCCTGTAACTTAAGGCTTTCCTCCTCACTGCAAACCACCCAGCCAATCTTTATGTCAAAAATACACTTACGTATCATACCTCTCCCACTCGCCACCTAGACCCCTCCACATTCACATCTATATTTTCTATGAATAACACAAACAATAAGGGACAGAACACTGATCCCTGTGGTACACCAGGGGACACTGGTCTCCAGTCACACAAGCAGCCTTCTCCCACCACCCTCTGTCTCCTGCCATTAAGACAATTTTCGTTGTAACTTGTCACGTTATCTTTCATGTTGTGAGATTTTACTTTATTTTTCAGTTTCCCAGGTGGAAATTTGTCAAAGGCCTTCCTACAAAAGGAAACAATCGACCTCCTCAAACTAATTCAATCAAATCCATTGGATGTGATCAAATTTTGGGAGAAGATTTGTAGCTCGGGTGCTCGTTGTTGCGGTTCTGTTCGCCGAACTGGGAACTTGTGTGGCAAACGTTTCGTCCCCTGTTTAGGTGACATCCTCAGTGCCTGGGAGCCTCCTGTGAAGCGCTTCTGTGATGTTTCCTCCGGCATTTATAGTGGCTTGTCTCTGCCACTTCCGGTTGTCAGTTCCAGCCGTCCGCTGCAGTGGCCGGTATGTTGGGTTCAGGTCGATGTGTATGTTGATAGAATCTGTGAATGAGTGCCATGCCTCTAGGAGTTCCCTGGCTGTTCTCTGTTTGGCATGACCTATAATAGTAGTGTTGTCCCAGTCGAATTCATGTTGCTTGTCATCTGCGTGTGCGGCTACTAAGGATAGCTGGTCGTGTCGTTCCGTGGCTAGTTGGTGTTCATGGATGCGGATCGTTAGCTGTCTTCCTGTTTGTCCTATGTAGTGTTTTGTGCAGTGCTTGCATGGGATTTTGTACACTACATTGGTTTTGCTCATGCTGAGTATCGGGTCCTTCGTTCTGGTGAGTTGTTGTCTGAGAGTGGCTGTTGGTTTGTGTGCTGTTATGAGTCTTAGTGGTCGCAGTAGTCTGGCCGTCAGTTCGGAAATGCTCCTGATGTTTGGTAGTGTGGCTAGTCCTTCGGATTGCGGCATGTCCTCGTTCCGTTGTCTTTCCCTAAGGCATCTGTTGATGAAATCGCGTGGGTATCCGTTTTTGGCAAAGACATTGTGTAAACACACATGCAGATGACAAGCAACATGAATTCGACTGGGACAACACTACTATTATAGGGCAAGCCAAACAGATAACAGACAGGCAATTCCTAGAGGCATGGCACTCATCCACAGATTCTATCAACAAACACATCGACCTGGACCCAACATTCTGGCCACTGCAGTGGACAGCTGGAACTGACAACCAGAAGCGGCAGAGACAAACCACTATAAATGCTGGAGGAAACATCACAGAAGCGCTTCACAGGAGGCTCCCAAGCACTGAGGATGTCACCTAGACAGGGGACGAAACGTTTGCAACACAAATTCCCAGCTCAGCGAACAGAACCACAACAACGAGCACCCGAGCTACAAATCTTCTCCCAAACTTTGAACACCTACGGGCGAGAGACGCTAAGACAAGCCAGGAAATGGGAATCCTGTGCCAACCGCCAAAGCGCCACATACGAACAACTCCGGTTCCTGCATGAATGCTGAAAGAATCGAATCCTTCCACCATGTGTCAGATACAGACCACAGTCAACAATCCACAAGCCAGGGACACAGCCAGACAGAACGGACTCAGGATGATCCACGTACTGATTACAGACGCTCACAACAGACTTCACAAATACAGACAAGAAATTGCGCGCCAAAAATCGTTAATTTCAAAAACCTCCAATCAGGAATGGACCCGAACAATAGATCAGGCCGTCACCATAGGACAGAACAGGACCACACACCGCAAAAAACGGCAGTAAAAGAAAAAATGGCCAAACTAACACACAACGAAGAGGACACCACAACACAGACCTGGGTTAAAAACCTCTCCCACAGACAGCTCACAGACACGGAAAGACCAATACTGGCAAAGGGACTCAACTACAACAACAGGGACGCCAAGACTGCAGACTCCTAGCAGCACTAGAATGCACACTCAGGAACAATGGATTGACAGAAGAGAAACAACAAACAGTGAGACAAAATATCGTACCTATGATAACAAGGAAAAGACAAACACATAACCTCAACACCAAGGAGAGAGAAGCACTAAAATCACTAAGAAACGATAAGATCATCATCATACTACCAGCAGACAAAGGCAGAATGACGGTCATCCTGGACAAAGCAGAATACATCCAAAAAGCACACCAACTACTTGCAGATACCAACACCTACCAAAAGAGGGAGTTTGAACCCACCCCACAGATCACCAATAGGATGAACAACACATTGAGGAATCTACAAAAAAACAAACAGATAACCAGGTCTGACCTACAAAGAATGAAACCTGAAAGCAACAACACCCCCAGATTCTATGGACTACCTAAAGTGCACAAACCAGACATCCCACTCAGACCATAGTATCACTACCAGGGACACCATCACACAAACTGGCTAAAGAACTACAGCAGAAACTGAAACACCTGATCAGCAGATCCAGACAATCTATTCAATCAACACAGGAATTCTTAGACATCATCAAAAATATACACATAGACAAGGAAGAAACCATGGTCTCATTCGATGTAACGGCACTGTTCACCTCTATCGACAAAACCCTAGCCAGAGAAACAATAGCCAACCTGCAGTACATACAGAACAGACAACAGGACGTTGAACCTAACAACAAAGACGGCATACTCAAACTACTGGACCTGTGCCTCACAACACACTTCACATTCAACAAACAAATATACGAACAAATCAACGGAACACCCATGGGCTCACCGATCTCCGGACTCATAGCAGAAGCAGAAATGCAAAGGTTAGAACAAACAGTCTTACCGCAAATTCAACCCAAACTCTGGGTCAGATATGTGGATGACACCTTCGTAATCATTAAAAACACAGAAATAGAGAACACACGCCGGATCATCAATGCCACACTCACAGGAATCTGATTCACGAGAGAGGAAGAAAAGGATAACCAACTCCCATTACTAGACGTGATTGCACAGAGAACACCGAACGGAGAATTCAGCACAAAGGTATACAGGAAAGCCACACACACAGACCAAGTCCTGAACTATGAAAGCAACCACCCCAACACACACAAACGAAGTTGCATCAAGACACTATTCAAAAGGGCCACAACACACTACAGCACACCAGAACTGCAAAAAGAGGAAGAAGAACACCTATACAATGTATTCGCCAAAAACAGATACCCATGCCATTTCATCAACAGATACCTAAGGGAAAGACAACGGAACGAGGACATGCCACAACCCAAAGGACGAGCCACACTAACATACATCAGGAGCATTTCCAAACTGACAGCCAGACTGCTGCGACCACTAGGATTCATAACAGCACACAAACCAACAGCCACTCTCAGACAACAACTCACCAGAACGAAGGACCCAATACCCAGCATGATCAAAACCAATGTAGTGTACAAACTCCCATGAAAGGACTGCACAAAACACTACATAGGACAATCAGGAAGACAGCTAACGATCCGCATCCATGAACACCAACTCGCCACGAAATGACACGATCAGCTAACCTTTGTAGCCACACACGCAGATGACAAGCAACATGAATTCGACTGGGACAACACTACTATTATAGGGCAAGCCTAACAGAGAGCAAACAAGGAATTCCGACAGGCATGGCACTCATCCACAGATTCTGTCAACAAACACATCGACCTGGACCCAACATACCGGCCACTGCAGCGGACAGTTGGAACTGACAACCGGAAGTGGCAGAGACAAGCCACTATAAATGCCGGAGGAAATATCACAGAAGCGCTTCACAGGAGGCTCCCACGCACTGAGGATGTCACCTAAACAGGGGACGAAACGTTTGCAACTCAAATTCCCAGCTCGGCGAACAGAACCACACCATTGGATGTGACTTCCTTCTGATAAAGTCATGGTAATTATCCCTGATCAAACCTTGTGACTCTGATTGGAGTTCAATTTTCTCCTTCCCTGTTTTCTCCAGTAGTTTCCTTAACAGTCACCTAATACTCACTCGTATATAGTTCCCTGGTCTATCTCTCCCACCCTTACTGTGAAGTGGAATCATATTAGCAGTTCTCCAGATCTCTGGAACCTCCCCTATGTTCAGATTCTAATTAAAATATTCAGTCAGGGTCTTTCCTCCCTTGACCCCAACAGCCACCTGTGGTACAACTCATTCAGACATGGAGACATGTATCAAATTTATACAGAACAAAGCCACAAATCCTTCCTCGTATTTTACATCAATCCGTTCAAGAGCTTCCCAGTCCACCTTCTTGAATTCTGTACCTGCGTCCTCCTTCTCCCAAGTAAAATAGATGTGAAGGTCTCATGTAACAATCCATCAATGTTCTCCAGCTTGACACACAGATTAAAAACCCCTTTGGTTTCTAATGGACACTAACTGCTGATTATTCAGTTCGACTTGTCCGTGTAGAATTTCGTGGGATTCTCCTTGATCTCGCGTACTTGTACTTCTCCATGCCCCTTTGTTATTCATCCCCGCTATGTTTCACTGCAATCACCTCCCATGTTTTGAAACTCGAGATCACAGACTGAGTTTCCACATCAGACAGTCTTGCCATCTTAGGGATTAATCAGCAAAATCCCTTTTGCAGTTCCTCTGTAGTCAGTACATTCTTTTTTAGATTCGGACTCCGAATGTAACACAATACTTTAAGTTTAGTCTCACCAGCACTCGATGCAACTGGTGCACGACATCCTCTATATTCGAAATTCATTCACATGAATGTAAACCTAATTTTACTTTCCAATTTGCACATGTTCTTCACAATACCTCTCACTTTAACTTTCTTGTGAGCTTACTGTGTGAATTCGTTAAAAAACGCTCATGAATCTCTAACTATACGTTATACATTGGTTCTTCATTGCCTATGACCACAAGAATCATCTTCATACCGTTCCAAAAAAAATGCCACTTCTGGTTTTCTGTTCATCGATACATTATCACACTCCCCAGTTATGTTATTACCTTCTAAATATCTAGTAGCATGCTCTTTGTAATCGTGTCCAACCCGGCTGCGGATGACAAGATAACTGGTCTGTAGTTCACCACTCTCCAAATTCATCCTTTCTTAAACTGTTGGATAATATTTATACCCTTTGCCTTATCCAGATTGGCTAAATGACTTTCGGGAATGTGTCGGAACATAAAGTGAAAATCCACGTTGCAATCAACATGTCTATTGCTGCTTCCTCTGAAATTCTTGTATGAACTACATCTAGTCTGTCAGATTTATAAATACTCAATCCAGCTGTCTTTTCAAAGATAACCCCAACACTGATAAGAATGATCTTAGACTTTACTTACAGAAGTCCCATGGACTCTTGGTATTTCTGGAAGAATGTCTGGACATTCCTACCAAGATAGACACAAATAAATTGTTTCATTTCCCTGCGATTTCTCTGTTCTCTGCAATAAATTATCCTGAATGCACACCAACTGTTCCACATTTGACCTTGTTTTTATTTTTTCTCGTACATTGATAGACGCTTTTTAGCAGTCTTTATGTTTTTCTTTCATTTGCACGTTTTTTCTCTTTCTGATTTTCTTCTCAGTTTCTTGGTCATCATTTGCTGGGTCCTACATTTCTTTGAACCACTGGCTTACTGCAACACTTGGCATTTTTCTAAGTTGCCTCCTTTCATCTAATAGGTAGATGAAGGTGGGGTTGAAAGTGATAGTCGGAGAGGAGGGTGGACCACATTGACAGGAAGGACTGTGGACATATAGGAACATTCAAAAGGGCGGTGCTGACTTGGACGGTTGGACTGGGATAAGGTGCGATGGGGGAAATGGGGAAATCCACTCTGATCCCCTGAGGTTTGAGGGTCCCAAGGCAGATGAGGAGGCTTTCTTCCTCCAGGCTTCTGGTGGCCCTGGTTTGACGATGGAGGAGGCCCAGGACCCTCATGTCCTTGGCAGAGTGGGAAGGGGAGTTAAAGTGCTCAGCCACAAGGCGGTGTGGCTGTCCCAGAGATGTTCTCTGTAATGTTCCACAAGTTGACGTCCTCCTTCGCCAATGTAGAGAAGACCACATTTGGTGTAATGGATGCAGTAGATGAGGCGTTCTGTCTCCCTTCATCACCTATCACTTTCAAACCCACCTTCATCTACCTATCACAATCCCAGCTACCTCCTTCCTGCCGCACCCCCTTCTCATTTATCTCTCAGCCCCCTTGACCCATAAGCCTAATTCCTGATGAAGGGCTTATGCCCGATACGTCATTTCTCCTGGTCCTAGTATGCTGCCTTACTGCACTTTTGCAGCACCACCGTCTTCGACTCTGATCTCCAGCATCTGTAGTCCCCACTTTCTCCTCACACCTTCAGGGCTTACATGACTCAGAGGTATGACGGTTACTTTAAATAAAACAAAAATTATCGTGGACTCAAACAGCATAAAAGAAAACCAATACGTTGTGGTCATTGTTCCCAAAAGGTCCTTTACAGCAAAATTTTCAACTAGCTCTTCTGATCGTCCAACACCAATTCCTAAATAACCTGATCTCGAGCTCAGTGCTCAACATAATGTTAATGTAAACCATCTCACACGTGGTCATGAAATCCATTTTCCCAGCATTAGCATTCAATTGGGATCACAGAGTTTAGATATAACGTAAACAGTACATTATTACTGAAGTACCCACAATTGTGTATTTCTCATTTCCTGTTTTATAACATGTCCAACATTTGTATTGCAGCTTTCACTTTGATATATAACTCACATCAATGTTTGCTCCTCCTTGCTGTTTTTGCGCTCCACCTTACTAGATTCGGTGGAATCTGAGCGACGTGGGCTCTGGGGGGATTAATGATAGAGATCATCTCGCCACATCGTTTATGATCTTCTCAAACTTTAATTGCTCCAGATCTTCCGTGATGCTGTGGAATGGAGAAGGACAATGATCCTCCAACAGTGCTCTGTATTCCCCCAGAGAGCTGAGACAGCTCTGACCTGGGTGGGAATTTTACAACAGGCTGGTAATGTGTTGCTGCTGCTGTATAGGGTCTTAGTGAGATCACATCTGGAGTAGTGTGTACAGATTTAATCTCCTCAATGAAGAAAAGATGTTGTTATTTTGGAAACAGCTCAGAGATGGTTCCCTCAACTGATTCCTGCAATAAAGGTGCTAGCTTATAACGAAACGATGATCAGGTTTACCCAGTAGCCATTGGAGTTTACAAAAATTAAAGATGATCTTACTTGAACATAAATGTCAGAAGGAGTCAACAAGTGAAATGAATTACATAGATAGTGGAGGAATCCATTCCGTTCTCCAGCCTGTTACACACGAACACCAGGAGGATATTCAGGCCTTCGAAGCTGTTACATCAAAACAGGACGAGGCTATTCAGCCCCTGGAGCCTGATATACATTTACAGAAGGAAGCCAATCAGCCACTCGACCTATAACAGTAGGCTATGCCGAACCAGTATCCTGTTAAACAGCAACAGGATCAGTCCATTCAGCCTCCTCAAGTCTGTAACATAGGAACTGGAAGAGGTCACACAGTGACTGGAGATTGTTACACTGGGATAACAGGAGGCCATTCAGACCCACCGAGCCTATTGCAAGGGAATTGGATAAGGATGAAAACTATCTGAGACTTCTTTCATGAGAAAGGAAAAGATAATTTCAACACGTGTCAGTTGTATGGGAACAAGAGAAGACCAATCAATCCCCTGGTCCCATCTCCGGGATGCATGAGGAGACCGTTCAGTATTTCTACTTGTTATGGAGAAGTATGAGAAGACCAATCAGCCCCTCAAAATGTTACCCAGCAACGGGAAGATTCCATAATCTCCCAACTCTCTAAAGCATCAACGGGAGCAGGTCATTCTGGCCTTGGAGATGGCAACATGAGAACACCAGAAAGATGTCAACCCATCGAGTTTGTATACCAGTAGGATGATGAGTCCATTCAGCCACACATACCCCTTACACAGCAATTGGAGCAGATCTCTTAAAAAACGTGTGCCCATTCAATAGGAACTCAAAGAAAACGTAAAGGCTGAGTAAAGGGAAGAACTTATAATAATGGTATACATTAGGGACTAAAGTGTAACAATAAACTATTGTAATTTAAGGCTAATTGTTAGAGTCCATTGTTCAGGACATTTGCAAAGTTAAGCCACAATCCATCAGAGTCAACATGGATTTACGAAGGCTAAACCGTGTCTGAATTGTTTGCCTGAGTTATTTGAAGATGTCATAAACAAGGTGGAGTGTGGGAATCCTGGAGATGGAACATATCTGGTATTCCTGAAGGCATCAGATATATCGCTTCTCCAAAGAGTAAGTGGTAAGATCAGACAACATAGATTTAGGAGTAATTTATTAGCTTGAATGGAGGATTGGTTATCCAACAAAATGGAGTCAGATGGAATAAATGTGTCATTTTCTTTTGGCAAATGCAATTTGTGGGGTGCCATTGATTTCAGGACTCATGCCTCAAACATTTGCGATTGATGGTATTTCTGTACTCGGTTGATGGGATAGAAAGTAGGATGCCACATTTTCAGATGACACTAGTATTGGTGGGAAATTACTTCGGAATGATGATGCAAGAGATTTAAACACTATATGGATAGGTTGGGTGAATGGGCCAACATTTGGCAAGGAAAATTAAAGTGAATAAATATGGGGCTATTCAAGTTGGCCAATATAATAGAAACACAAACTATTATCTAAATGGAGAGAAAGTTCAAAGTGCTTAGATGCAGAGGGATCTGGGTGTCTGCTTGCATATCACAGAAAACGTGCCTGCAGATGCTGCAAGTAATGAGAAATGCAAGCATAATTTCAGTGTTTATTTATAAAAGGATAGCGTAGAAAGGTAGGGAGTGTTTGTGTAGCTATGCAAGGCATTAGTGACGCTGCAACTGGAGTACAGTTTGGGTGTCCTGCAGAATGAGGTATTTCCATTGGAGGCAATTCAGAAGAGCTTCATTAGATTGATTCCATATTCGAATTGTTTCTCTTAAGAAGAGAAATTGAGCAATTTAGGCCTATACTCTCCAGTTTATAAGAATGAAAGGAGATCTCATTGAGGCCTGTAAAATGCTGAAAGTAATTGAATGTGTAGATATGGAGTGGGTTTTTTTTAGGGGCACAATCTACAACAAGAGACTAGAGTTTCAGGATGGAGAGATGGCAGGAAAGTGGAACAGAAGCCGCGTTGACATCAGTCTTATCGAGGGGTTGGATTCCTCACAGATGCTCCTTGTTCTTTGTAAACCCTTCGACTGTGTTGCACAGGAATGGGGAAGGACTGGGTATCATACAGGAGCAGGCACCCAGGATAAATCAGTCTCAATCAGTTAGACAGAACGTAACCAGTAGGGTCACAGAGTAACCAGTACTTGGTTCCCAACTATTTACAGTCTATATTAATGATCAGGAGGATGGAACAGATATACAGATACTGAGGTTGATGATGTCGCTGTGGTATGCAAGAGATTAAATTATCAAGAGTGGGTGGGGAGTCTGCAAATAGATTCAGAGAGGTAAAGGCAATGGATAATAGTTTGGCAGGTGGAATTTAACATGTTATAACCTGTCATTTCATTTACAGGAAAGACGTAAAGCAATATGTTACTGAAATGGAGAGGGATTTTAGGACTTATTCATACAGTGTACTCGGGGGTTCACTCAGACTCTTTCAGACATGGCAGGTTTTGCTCCATTCCTGATCGTATGCTCCTAGACACTCCAAGTGACCCTATTGCTCTGCGTACACATGGCATACTTCAACGTAGTTGATTAGTGGTGGGGATGGTGTTTTGAAACGTGCATCAAGGGGACGGCCTTTATCCAAGATATATTCATTTCTTTTTACGTGGAGACCCGATGACGATGGGAAATGGCTGACTGCTTCTGAACGAAGAGGCCGTGACTGCTGCCATGACAGTGGGTATTCACCAACATGGTGTACTGTGCATGGGTACACTGTAACATTAATAGAGAGAGAGCTCCTTCAGTTCCTCTACCTCTCCCCATTGACATGGGTATTCCGCAGATGCCATGCACACCATCGGGAATACCACTATACTGGATACACCCGGCAGCTCCCTGTATTTACCTCATTCACCATATATATCCTCGATCACCGAATTGTGACATTGATGTTGAGATATTGGGAAATGATGGATATGTCACCTAGTCCTGCCTGGAAGGTTATGGATCATAGACGCTGAATGAAACTGTGACCCTAACAGCCACTGGCAGCACTATCCCCCGCCCTGGTGTGATGCTGCAGGACGTGTTGAAGGAGATAACACCGCTCTGTGCCCAGCTCCTTGTTCAGTCAGGGTCCCCTCACTATCTGCTCCTGGGTTAAGTGTAGCTTGGGAAGCTGTTCCTGGAATACTCGGGGTGGATACAGCAGATCCTTTTCCCCACACAACTCACTCCGTGGTTTCAGAGCTTCCCCTCTCTGCAGCCTCTGCTTCATGTGTTGTTCATGTTGCAGGCTCACATGCTGTAAATACAGTCCCCATGCTCCATCCAGAGTTGAGTCACGAAATCCTCAGGTCTCTCTGAATGTCTGAGGCAGCTTACAGCACAACTTCCAGCAAACCATCCCCAGCCACTCCAGTAAATTTTTAATAAAAAGAGTCAGTCAGAAACCCCTCGGCTACAAGTGTTGTGGACCAGACCAGATCCCCGCAAAATATTTTAAGAAGGCCGCTTAGACCCAAGCGTTTCCTTATTTTGAATACAGACCTGAAGTGTGCTTTCTAGATATATTGTGACTGGTCAACCTACTCGACATTAAGCAAAATATAATCTATTCAAATACTTTAGTTAAAATGCGATCAAAGAAAAGAGAAAATTGGGATGGCTTATGTGTTGGAACACTTACACAAACAATAGATACCATACCACCTTGGTTTACACCGCTTGGCACAAAGATATATTCAAATGTATTCAGATGCTTACAGCAGTTTTTCAATCCAGGAGGAAACAACATCAACAGAGATCTCAGAGAGAAAAGCAGCTGGGGATCATGGATTGAAATTTCCAACCATTCTGGGATGCCCAGCAACTTCTGAATGCTGCAGCTAAAAACAAAACCAGAAAACCTGGTCTGGGAGAGCTGGCCACTGCCCTTCCATTGTGACCAACGTTTTAATGAAACCTAAAGGCTTTATCAGTTATTTACTTAAACTGTTTTCAGACAGCAGTTCCGCACCTCTGCCTTTAAAACCTCTCTTCAAAAAATAACCCAAGAGAAAATCACTTTTTTACAGTGATAGTGTACTCACAAATCCACCCTCAAAAAATGATCCATCAATATACAAATATGGATTAATTTTAGATCTCCTAACCTTCCTCTATTAGCAGACTGAAATGCATATATATTACATTGACTCTGAGCGTACAAATGTTCACAACTAGATTCGATTTCATTCATTTTACTCCTGCCACAGAATGCCTTTGTCTTTCTTCATCCAAGTCTCCACAACGTGTCAAAACTTAGGTTTTCTCGCCCTGTCAACTGTATAATTTCAAATTGAATGGCAACAATAAAAAGCTCAATCGAAACAGACTGGTATTATTCTCCTCAAACCTCTCCAAAAACTTTAAGGGGTCACGATCAGTGATAAAAAAATGTCTCAGGTATGTTATTTACAATTTAAATGCTGAAATGATGTAACGCCAACGTCAAGCTCAAGGCATCCTTCCCCATTGTGGAATAAACCTGTTGATGTTCCCACTGGACGCTTCAACCACACGTTACATAATGGAGCACTTCTCATCTCTCCAATAGTCCCTCTGAATGACATTGCTCCTCATATTTCAGCATTAAAGAATTACATGTTTCGGTGCCTCTTAATGCTGTAACCTCTTTACTGGCTTCTCCTGGCCTATGCCAATAAACCTTACTCTCACAGGGATATGTATTAAGAAGATCTTGCACATTCTTCTCAATCCCACACAGAAACCAAACTTTGGTTTCTGAACTAAATCATCATCCGCTGCCAATTCAGCTTCTAATCCTGTCATTTTAACTCTCTGCTCTTCCATACGAGTTCTCACGACTGCAGGAAGTGAATTGTCGAGCTTCTCCAAAATAAGAATCTCTCTAAGAGTGTCTTTGGTTTGCTCAGTTTTTAATACCCTTACCAACCTTTCAAAAATTTTTTTTTGATTCTTTCAAAGTCAATGTGCGTTTAACCAGGGACGCTTTTTTAGAGTGCTGAAACGCTGTCTGTTGGCTTCTGGCACGAGCTCACATGCACTTCAGATGGGTTTCTTCACATCCTCATCCACCCCAGATACCTCCTCCGATAGGAATGCAAATACCTATCAGCTTTGTTTGGATCAACTAAATCCAAATGGTCACTGGGTACTGCATTTGTTTAGCAACTTTCTCAAATGAAATTAAAAAGGCTCCCCTATCCTTCTCATCAAATTTAGATAATGCCTGGATGTATGTAAACATATCCCCATCAGGCCTTTGGCTACTATAGGGTTGCTGATCCTCACTAACCTCCTCATCCAGCCTAAAGTCTACATTCATCACTGCCTTCCATGTCCACTTTCCTCTCTAATTGCTAACTTTTGAAGTTGAAACTCTCTGCTTTTCTTCTCTTTTTCTAGCTTTCTTCTTCATGTCTTTTTCTTTAATTTCTACTTTTCATCATAATTCAAACTGTTTCAATTCTTTCTCATGTTCAAGGTGCCGCATTTGAAATTGAATTCCAGCCATTTCCAAAGAGTCTGATGGTGGTTCCAATAAATGTAACCTGAGAGGGACAAACACAGGTACAGACCAAGTGATAAGGATGCGTCTCATAACTTCTGAAACACGCCTTTCCATGGACCATCACATGGGACATACCGGGAAGTGAACAACAGCCTGACACACACCATTTCATTGCTTCTGAGCTACACAATGCCAGCAATCGATTTACTACGGAGCCAAAACCCGAGGCCAGGGAAAGATACAGAGGGACAGAGAGATTCACATTAAAGACAGAAACAGACAGTTAATTAACTGAAAAGATGCTGTGGAAATATGGGGAAAAAGACAGGGCAATGGGACTAACTGGAGAAGTGAGGTCTTCGAAAGCAAAATTACAAGAATGAGAACATTGAATAAAGGCATTGTCAGATCATCTGAAATGGTTTGTAACATCAAATTCTGAATTTGCTTCACAGAACACCACAAACAACATAAACTGGGACAAGATGACAGCCCATCATGCAGGGCTGTGCAGACCATGCTAGTGTGTTGTTCAGTAAACTGCACTATCTGCACAGCATAGAGAATATTGCAAACTCTCATATGCTAACTATACTCGCAACAGATTACTGCCTACAATGGGAAAATTTGCTGCGTGTATGTGTTCATCAGAAACTGAGGGATAATGCGTGTGTGCGTGCGCGATTGGCGCGGTTGAATGTGAAACTCATTGTTTGAGAAGGAATGCACATGGAAGAAATTATTTTAAATATGAACAACTGGCAGGCTTTTTGTTAATCAACAGAGAGAGAACGAGAGAAGTTTCATGGACAGATGAGATTAAGTGTTTGAGAATGTTAATATAAAGTCATTGCCAGACACAATAGCAATATACATCGGCGTGCACATGAATGACAGATGGATGGGAGTCTGGTGTGAGTTTGAATTAGATTTCCTTTGGCAGGTTTGAAGCCGGGAGTGTCAGCAGCAGATTATTAACTTCATAAAGACGGTATTTCATAGCTCAAGGTTCAAACAGCAGATGGAATAAACCAGTGAGATATATTCTGGGGTGGTGAGTATTTCAAGTTAGAAATGGTCAGGTTATGGTGTCAGGAATCAGCTCATGTTCAAAGGTATCTCCCACAGTTGTGACTTGTCTGCTTCAGCCGCAGATATTGGCCAGGGATGGGATGGAAGTGGAGTTTGTAACCAGAACAGTGGAGAGTGACCTCCATGCTGTTAATATTTAAATAACAAAGGCAATGATACAATAAATTGTAGTTCTCCGCTGAAACTGAGTCGGTCAACATAGTGATCCATGAGTAACACTGCCAGAGCAGAGAGGGAGGCAGGAATTGAACACATTCCTTGATGTAGTTAGTAGTAGTCTGTAGAGTGAGTATCTGGATTGAGATTTACAAAAAGAACAATAATAGTGACAAGAAGCGTAGACTATATAAAAGAACAGTAATACAGTCATAACCGGCTTATAGAAAAACAAATCTGGACAGTGGCACTTACCAGGAATACCAACGGTAGCCAGGAAAGGATAATAGAAGTGTTGAATAATGAGAAGAGCGTAATAGATCCGCAATGATAATGGCCACCAATAAAATACAGAAAGATACCGAAAAAAATCGGATAAACTCCTGTCTATTTTTGGAACATGCCAGTCTAATGTTCCCAGATTCGGATACATTTTTCGAACATTCTAATCTAATGTTCACAGATTCTGATCTGTTCTCCCCCTCTCGCTAAATCTGCTGATCACTGTCAGTGCTGTCGTTGATGCTCCCGCTCATGTTATGGGATAACACATTGAACGGCGCCCATTTATCATTAAAAGATGGAAACCCTCCACTGGGATAATTAGAATCCATGGAGATTGGCATTAATCACAGTCACTGAACAAACACTGGGAAACTGAGCAAAGGCTACAACAACGGATGAATGGGCACCGCACAACAATCAACAGACAGGAGTGTTCCCTTCCAGTTGGGGAATACTTCCGTGGTCCAGGACATTAAACCTCGGACCTTCTGGTGACCATCCTTCAAGGTGGACTTCGGGACAGGCAGCAGCGAACAGTGGCTGAGCAGAGGCTGATAACTAATTTCGGGACCCATAGGGAGAGCCTCAACCAGGACATTGGGTTCACGCCACATTACAGGTGACCAACATTGCACTGTATACACACACACACACACACACACGCACACACTCAGGCACTCCTATACACACACATGCATACGGACACATATGTACACAATCACGCACAAAGACACTCACACACCCCCTTACAGACACCCACACTCAGACAGGCATCCGATCAGAGACTTAGACCACTCTGCACTCATGCACACACATATACACTCTCTCTCACTGATACTCAACCCCCCACCCCAGCCACGCACACACACTCCCACACTTACACATGCACCCCCTCACAGACTTAAGAAACTCTACATCACCCACACACATATACACTCCCTCTCACACTCACAACCCCCAACCAAGACAAACACACACACACACAAAGACCCACATGCACACATATATTTTGTGTGGTGAATTTGTACTTGCAGAGTTCCATTGTACTTTGCTCAAAAACTACATGAATTCATGTAAACCTCTGAGCTCAAAAACTGCATGATTCATGTAAACCTCTATTATCTCACTTTTCAGATTAGAATCAATCTAAACATCATGGTATAGACAGAGAACACAGGGGCCGAACACCTTCAACATATTGTCTAGCGAACACTCACTGTTACAGCTAACCTGAGAATGCAACTTTAAAATAAAAGGTTTTGTGATTTAGACATGAAAGAAATGAAACTATCATGGTATTCGAACAGATGAAAGACTCAACAGACAATCAAGGTATTTTTCAATGTATAATTTCAGTTACATCACACTGTAAATTTTTGCTATAAATTCTGTATTACGATTGAGCCCTGATGAAGGAGTGGCGCTCCGAAAGCTAATGTGCTTCCAATTAAGCCTATTGGACTATAACCTGGTGCTGTGTGATTTTTAACTTTGTACACCCCAGTCCAACACCGGCATCTCCAAATCATGACTAAACAAACAGGCTCAGTTAACCAGTTCCACACATCACTTTTCATATCACTATAAAAGGGAACATTTACTGGGTTTGGATGGAATGGATGAGGGTTACTGAGGGATGGACCATAAATCTTTAAACCTTTTAAATCTTTTTTAAACTTGCATATGAGAGTATTAACAGCACACTGCAGAGGTCTATATATGTTCTGCTCTGTTTATGAAAGGAGGCCATTATAAAACAACAGATCGGTTGCATATAAAAAAAAACTCGTGTGGGTAAGTTTGTAGATACCTCAACACAAAGTACGGTACGGACCAGTGTGAGGCTACTCCTGGTTTTAATGTCCTGTTATCAAATCCTTTCATAACCTTGAGATAGAGCATTGAGACTGCTGTTCAGTAACAGGCCAAAGCAATTCTGTCCCTATGGGCCTTTTCCAGAGGGAGAAGAGAAGGCCATTCAGCTCATATTAGCGTGTTGCTACTTGTAAAGGTGGAAATCTAGAATATTGGCACATTTTGCCAACAGAATCATTCAAAATGAAGAGAGGTGTCGCTGCAGCTGTATGACGTTGTTACTGAGAGGGCACCTGGAGTACATTATGTTGTTTGTGTTTCTGTAACTGAGAAGGGATGGACCTCGATCAGGTACAGTTTACTGCATGCTCGTAATCAACGGGTTGCTGTGTCATTTAATGTCTGGGGTCTATTACACAGGGACAGGAGGAGGCCATTCAGCCTCTCGAGTCTGTTACAGAGGGGTAGGAAGTGTTTATTTAACTTTCAAGCCTGTTATGCATAAATACTAGTTTTAAATTAGCTTTGGAATAGAAAGACCTGATGTAAACATTAAAGTTCTAACATTTAACAAGGCCAATTTTGAAAGTGTTAGGTGAGCCCTGTGAAAGGCTGATTGGAATACCCTACTCACAGGTAAAGGGATGGTTGGAAAATGCGAGGCCATCAAATCTTGGTTTCAGAAAGTCCAGATCCAACGTGTTCACATTAGTGAGAGGGGCAAAGCTGCTGGGTGCAGGGAGTGCTGGATGGCTAGATATATTGATGTTCTGGTCAAGGTAAGGAAGGAGGCATATATCAGGTAAACAGAGCTGAGATCAAGTGAATCCCGAGAGGTGTGTAAGGGCAGCAATTGTACAGTCAATGGGGAAACGGCCAGAAAAATGTGGACATGAGATGGCTTTAGAAATAGGGTTAATGAGGCATTGAAGAAATTCTATAAATCCTTTTATGAGAAAAGATTAACTAGGGAGAGAATAGTGCACCTTAAAGATCAGTCAGGCTACCTATGTATGGAACCACATATACATAGGTTGGAGGGATACTAAATAAGTATTTCTCCTCAGAGTTTAATGTGGAGGAGGTTACAAGAGCGAGAGAATGAAGAAATATATAATGATAACTTGAAAAGTGTGCATATTACAAGGAGGTGTTGGACATTTTAAAACACATAAAGGTGAACAAATCCCTGGGACTTGAGCAGTTGTATCCCAAATATTTGTGGAAAGCTAGGAAATCGATTGCTCAGCATTTTGCTGATATATTTGGAACATTGATTTCCACAGGTGAGGTGTCAAAAGCCTGGAGGGCTGCTAACGTAGTGTCATTATTTAAGAAAGTAAGGAAAAAACAGGTAACTATAGATCGATGAGCCTGACGTTAATGGTGACTAAATTGTTGGAGGGGATTTCGAGGAAAAGAATCGATATGCATTTGGAAAGACAGGACTGAAGTGGGCTTTGTACATTGGAGATCACGTCTCACTGTGTCGGTGAAATTTTTTGAGGAAGTGATAGAACATAGAACATAGAAGGATACAGCGCAGTACAGGCCCTTCGGCCCTCGATGTTGCGCCGACCGAATCCTACCTAACCTATACTAGCCCAATAACTTCCAAATGCCTATCCAATGCCCGCTTAAATGACCATAAAGAAGGAGAGTTCACCACTGATACGGGCAGGGCATTCCATGAACTCACAACCCGCTGTGTGAAGAATCTACCCCTAACATCTGTCCTATACCTACCACCCCTTAATTTAAAGCTGATGAAGATGATTGATGAAGACAGGAATTCAGTAAGAAAACCAAAATGTTCCACATGGTAGACTGGGTGGCAAGGTCAGACTGCCTGGGCTCCAGGAAGAGCTCGCCATTTAGATCCAACATTTTCGGAATATTGGAGACAGGGCCTGACAGTGGACATCTGTTCATTAAACATGGAGACCTGTGACCAGTGGGACATGGAGACCTGTGACCAGTGGGACATGGAGACCTGTGACCAGTGGTGTGCCGCAAAGATCAATAGGAGGTCCACTACCTTTTGTCATTACAGCATTTGAGCATATGAAGTATGGTCAGCAAGTTTGTAGATAATACCAAATTTGTTGGTGTTGTCGTCAGTGGAGAATGATTTCTCAGATTATAATGGGACTTTGCTGAGGTGAACTGAGGAGTGGCAGATGCAGTTTATTTTAGTTAAAGCTGTTGCATTTTGGCAAGAAAAATCAAGGCAAGACATATAGGTAGGGTCCTGTCGAAAATTGCCAATCAGGGAGAACTCCATCGAAAGTTTCGAATTCCTACAGTGAGGAAACAGCCTATTCGGCCCATCGAGGCCACACCGAACCTCTAAACAGTATCCCACTGGACAAACCCCTCCCCTATCCCTCTGAGCCTGCATTTCCCATGGCTAATCCACCTCGCCTACACATTCCTGGGGTAGTTTACGCTATTTAACATGGCCAATCTACCCTTATCTGTATATCTTTATACTGTCAGTGGAAAACATAACATCTGGAGGAAACTCATGCAGATACGGGGAGAATGTGCAAACACCACACAGGCAGTCATTCAAGGATGGAATTAAACCCAGATCGCTGTGCTCTTATTCAGCAATGCTAACCACTGAGCTACTGTGTCACCTTGTGGTGCAGGTTCTCCGTTCCTTCAAAGTGCCGTCGCAGGTAGATAGTGTAGTGAAGAAGGCACTTCGTGATCTTCCCTTTGTTAGTGCGTGCTTTGATTCTAAACATTTTCACGACATGTTGCCTCTGTACTGGACATTGGTTTGGCCACTTTTGTAATACTGCCTTTAATCCTGGTCACCCTGCTGTCGGAAAGATATTGTCAAACTTGAAAGGGTGTAGAAGAGATTTAAAAGAATGTTGCAGGTGTTGGAGGGTTAGAGTTACAGGGAGAGTTTGAATAGGCTGGGACTATTTTCAAGTGTTGAGGCTGAGGGGTGATCTTAAAGAGGTTTATAAAATCATGAGGGGCATGGATAAGGTAAACAGTCAACGTCTTTTACCCAGGATAGGCGAGTCCAAAATTAGAAGACAAAGTTTTAAGGTGAGAGAGGAAAGATTTAAAAAGAGAGATGAGGGACAACATTTTGACACAGAGACTGCTGTGTGTACGGATCGAACAGCCAAAAGCGGTGGTGGAGGCACCATCTAAAAGGCATTTGGATGCATACATGCATGGGAAGTGTGTAGAGGGAGATGGGCCAAGTGCTGGCAAGGGGGACGAGATTTATTTAAGATATTTGGTTGGTATGGACGATCAGATAGAAAGGTTTTTTTTTCCGTGCTGTACATCTCTGAGACTCTATTGCCTCTTTAGTGTATGACACAGGGACAGGAGGGGACTATTCAGCTTCTGAATCCTGTCAGTCAGCTTGTTTGCTCAATTGCTGAGAGTAAAATACAAAAATACATCATTCAAATTTTTAAGGTGTTTTACAGAAACATTAGAAAGACTTTTAGGGTGGAGAAGCTGTAAGGAATGTGAAGAGGCCATTCAACCCCTCAAATCCATTCCACAGGAACAGCAGGTGAGCACAGAGTTATTGGAGTCTGTTACTCAGAAGCAGGAAGGTGACATCTACTTTCGCAAACCTTGGATGAGGAGGCAGTCTCTCAGCTGCCCAAGATTGGGACATAGGAACAGGAGACAATCATTCAGCTGCTTGAGACTGGGGCACAGGGAAAAGAGGGAGTCACTCAGAGCTCGAAACTGGGGCACAGGAACAGGCGGCAGTCATTCAGCTGCTTGAGACTGGGACACGGGGACAGGAGGGAGTCACTCAGAGCTCGAAACTGGGGCACAGGGAAATCTGGAGATTAGTGAGACCCCAGCATACTGTTATGCAAGAACAGCAGGAGGTGACTCACTCCCCACTCCACTCTGCTTGGCACAAACAGAAATATATGAATAAGTTGCATTGGTGGTCCATTCAATCCTGCCCCACAATTCACTAAGACCACGTCTGATCTGATGGTGATTCTCTCATTCCATTTTACAGAGACCCCCTCTCTGCAGCCTCTGCTCCATTTGTTGGTCATGTTGCAGACCCAGATGCTGCAACAACACTCTCCATGACTCATCCAGAGGGATGGGTCTAACAGGATGAGTCAGGATTTGAAGGGTCCAATCACAAGAATGAATACACAAAATAAAGGTGTTTCGTACTCTCACATTCGCAATCCAACTCACATTACATAATCAGGATGGAGCACTGTGTAGATCCGGCTAGTGTACAGCTGTATGCAACCCAACTATGTCCAGAGTGAAACTGTTCAGCCCCACACCAATGCTTGATCTATAATCATGGGCTAAATCTTCAGTGTGGGGAGCTGTGCAGTCCTCACTGGTTCATTCATATATAAACCCAGACTGTTGCATTGTTCAGCAACACTGTGTTAGATCACTGCCCAGTGTGGGGAAACTTGCAGCCAATTTTGGAACTGACAGGATGTGCATTCCCCATCCATTTATAGCTCCATATCTCCACAGTACCTTGATAAGGGGTGCTGCGAATGTGAAAATCACTGCGAGGAAGAGATGTAAATGGAAACAATTTAAATAACGATAGTTCTGAAAAAGGCGCATATCACTCTAGTATTTAATGATGAAATAACTGAAATAATATCCAATGATGTTTTGTGAACTGGACAAAGAAGTAAGAGCGGGATGGTGATGTTATAGTGGTTGCACTATAAGCCTCTAGATAATCAACGGGATTTAGAGGAACAAATATGCAGGGAGACTGGCTGGGCTGGCAGAAGAAATAGGGTTGTCATAATAGTTGATTTTAATTTTTCTAACATAGACTGGGACTTCCAGATGGTTAAGAACTTAGATAGAACGTAATTTGTTAATTGTGTTCAGGATAGTTTCCACAAGCAATATATAAAGGGTCCTACTGGGGAAGGGACAAACTCAACCTATTGTTGGGAAATAGGGTAGGATAGGTGACGGAGGTAAAGTGAGGGAGAATTTTGGGAAAGTAACTAGAGCTGTATTAATTTTAAAATAGTTATGGTTGGGACAAAATTAGTCCACGGATTCAAGTTCTAAGTTGGGGCAAGGCGTATATTGTTGGAATTATACAAGGGGTTGCAGGGTATGATTGGAGTAGTTTGTTTCCAGGTAAAAGGATCCCGGGCAACGGGGCGGGCTTCAAAAGTGAGATAGTTTGGAGTTCAAGGTTTACATGTTCCTGTGAGGGTGAAGGGAAAGTGAGGTAGGAAGAGAGAACCCTGGATGACAAGCGATATTGAGGCTCTGACCAGCAAAAAAAGGGAGGCGTGGCTCAGGTACAGGCAGCTGGGACCAAGGGAATCTCTGGAGGTACACAGGGGATACAGGAGTTTATTGAAGGAGTAAATCAGCAAGGTGAAAAGGGGGTATGAGATAGCCTTGGCTGAGCAGATTGGTGTGAATCCAAATTCAGTATAGTAAAGAAAAAGAGCAACCAGAGAGAGAATAGGACGTCTTACAATCCAAAATGGGCATGCATGTGTAAACCCTCAAGAGATGGTTGAGTTCCTCAATTCCCCCTGTGTTTATCATGAAGAAATACATGAAGACCTTTAGGACGTTAATTGACATATGTTGGAACAGTCCATATCATTAATGGTACTAATTGACATATTAGAATGCTTAAATTCAGATAAATCTCTTGGTCCTGACCAGACAAATCCAAGAGCACTGGAAGAGGTGAGAGAAGACAGTTCAGGGTCCAAGGACCCAGAAGACTGGGCGGTAACAAACATGCCCTTATTCAAGAAGGGCTGCAAATAAATGCCTGGGAAATATAGACCAGTAAGCTTCACATCTGTTTTTGGTAAACCACTTGAGAAGGTTCTGAGATACAAGATATGCATACATTTGGAAAGTATATCTTTGTGTCAGCATAGCTTTGTGTGTGGCAGATCATGCCTTACACATTTTGTTAGAGATTTTGAGGAAGTGACCAGAAAGTGTGACAAGGGCAGGGTGGTGGACATAGTCTATATGGATTTCAGTAAGATCTTTGATAAGGTTCCACATGGTAGGCCGCTCTCTCACTGGCCTACATCAGCACATTGAGTAGAGAATTTGGGACGTTATGTTGCAGTTGTACAGGATGTTGGTAAGGCTGCAGTTATAGTATGGTGTTCAGTTTTGTTCACCTTGCTCTAGAAATGATATTATTGAACAAGAAACAATGTAGAAGAAATTTACACAGATGTTTTCTGGGTTAAAGGCTCTAAGTTATAGGCAGAGGTTGGACTGGTTAGAACTTATTTCCTTACAGCGTAGGAAACTGAGGGGGTTCTTATAGAAGTGTAGCTCTTATAAAATCATGAGAGGCGTGCATGGGGTGAATACTTCATTTTCTTTTCCCAAGGTTGGGGAATCGAGGACTAGAGGACACCCATGAATGTTTGGAGAGGAAACAATAAATAAAAAGGAACCTGAGGGCAACAATTTTACACAGAGAGTGGTACACATATGGACTGAGTTGTCAGTGGAAGTGGTTGATGTGGGTACAATAACAACATTGAAAAGGCATTTGGACAAATACACAGACAGGAAAGGATTAAAGGGATACAGAACAAGGGCAGGGAAATGGGGTGAGTGTGGATACAGAGCAAGGGCAGGGAAATGGGGTGAGTGTGGATACAGAGCAAGGGCAGGGAAATGGGGTGAGTGTGGATTCAGAGCAAGGGCAGGGAAATGGGGTGAGTGTGGATACAGAGCAAGAGCAGGGAAATGGGGTGAGTGTGGATACAGAGCAAGGGCAGGGAAATGGGGTGAGTGTGGATACAGAGCAAGAGCAGGGAAATGGGGTGAGTGTGGATGGATACTTTGGTTGGCATGGACCAGCTGGGCTAAATGGCCAGCCATATTGGCATTCTCGTGCAGTATGACTGTAAGTGAGTGTGTTTTGCAATGGAGTCATTGGGGGGTGGGGGGGAAGACTGAGAAAATATGTCATGGAAGGATATGTTCATAGGTTTCAGAATGCTGAAATGAAGACATTTCGATAGTATCATGCAACACGCATTAGTATTATGAAGAATTATGAGTGATAGGGATATTGCGGTGAGTTCAGGCGATGGAGAGTTTTGGATGAGCATTTGTTCTGCAGCTTTGTAACTGGGAGTGAGGACAGTAGAGTCTTCGCCTCACTGGGCTGAATCTAACAAAAAACTGTCTCAGTGACAATTTCATTGAATGTGACAGAGGGGTTGTATGCACGAGGCCGACCGAGTTTCCTGGTGCCATCTTACAAAACTCATCTCATTAACTACCCATCCCACTCCATGGTGTCCCTATCATACAATGCCAGCCGGATTCTCCCACCCATCATGACTGGAGGTACTCACAGTCGCCTGGATGCCCCTGGATATTCTGTGATTTCAGGCAATGATGCCATCTCCAAAAGGCCAATTGGCACACGGTTGAACTTTCTCATTTTGGAGCTGTCCTGCACAGTTTACCCGAGCATGGCAGCTAAGGTGAAATTACACCACGATTTGTCGACAGCAGCACGGAGGTCCTGGTGGATGGGCTCGTACAGAGGGGGACCATTCTCTTCCCAGAGGGATCACACCACCAGACCCACTGAGCCTGGTCTGACCTCCCTACCCAGCTCAGTGCAGTATCTTCGGTCTGAAGAAATGCCCAGCAATACAGGACAAGCATTAATAACCTTGCCCCCTTTGTCAGGATAAGTGTCACTGTATTCTCTCTGCTCCTTCACACTCACTGTATATCTGTTGTAGCACCTTCCCCCGAACAAGGCTCATGTTCACTACTCTCACAACTGCATGCATCATCTTCCCTCTCTTTCTCTCTTGCATTTCTAACCCCCCCCCCCGCCCCCCCACACACACACACAGACACACAGTTATAGAATATTCTGGAGAATGCCAATTATAGAATGTTCCAGATAATGTACCAACTTATTCACAATTTCAGGAAAACGGCTGTGCCCCAGTGTGTAACACATAAGAGGATGGAGCAGAGATGTACGTTTTTCAAATCACACACAATTAAAATCCATCATGAGGCCATTCAGTAATTCATTACGGTCGGTGGTGATCTGATGGTTTTCTCAGCTCCATCTCACAGGAGCTTTCATTCATTCAACCGCCAGCTTCCTGTAACCGAGCAGACGATTCTCAGAAGTTTTTTTTACCCCGGTTTTCTTCCAGCATGTGTTCAAAAGGCATTTCGCATGGGGACGGAATCTCCGAACAACATATTTCATCTGCTTTATAAATTCATGCAATAGTCATTTTGCACCTTCTCCCCGTGTCTGCGTGGGTTTCCTCCGGGTGCTCCGGTTTCCTCCCACAGTCCAAAGATGTGTGGGTCAGGTGAATTTGCCATGCTAAATTGCCCGTAGTGTTAGGTAAGGGGTAAATGTAGGGGTATGGGTGGGTTGCGCTTCGGCGGGTCGGTGTGGACTTGGGCCGAAGGGCCTGTTTCCACACTGTAAGTAATCTAATATAATCAGCATGCTTTCCACAGACCAATCAAAAACATGCACTTATTTCGTGGCTATCGATATCTAATCACAATTAATCATTCTGGTTATTTCACTTGTTTCACCTTATTGTATTCAGCCAGACACCTTCCAAACACTTGTCTCATTATAAAATACAATTTCTAGCAGAGAATATTTTTATCCTCAGCCGTTATTATGACCGTTACATCAAACATACATTTTACATTGCCATGAAAGTTTATCTTGCCCCTTGTCTGTGACTGATTCTGTGTGTAACAGTTACACAGTCTCCCACTCAATTGGCTGAATGGTTGGTATGTGATGCAGAGGGAGGACACCAGCGCAGGTTCAATTCCCCACACTGACAGAGGTTACCATGAAAGGGACGCTCTCTCACCCTCATCCCATCACCTGAAGTGTGGTGACCTTCAACGTAAACCACCATGAGTGGTCTCTCTCATGAGAGTTCTTTGGGACTCTATTCTATCAATGTTAGCATTTTAATTTTTTTTGACAAAGACGTTTTATTGAAGAAAAGATTTTTATTATTATATTAAACCAATAACAAAACAACTGAATAACTGAAAAAAATAGACCATTGTGCATGTAGATCCAAAAGAAGTTAAAGTCTCTAAACGGACAGAAGAAGAAGAAAAAAATAAATAATATTGCTCAGCATAACAAAGTGATAGCCATCATTCTTCGAAAGCATTAACTGATAAACATTCATGTGTTCATAATTCTTCATATGTGATTCATTAGACAATATCATCATGGCTATATAAATACCCTTTTTAATGTGGCAGATAAACCTGTATCGCGGTAATCCAAAAACGGTTGCCATATCTTATATAAATCTGTGCTTTTTGGTGCTCCATGTACTGGTGAGAAAGTCCAAAGGGATATTTTCCATGACGAGTTTACAACTACCCAACAGATCCAGGGGGGTTTCAGACATCCAACACAACAGAATATTTTTCCTAGCACAGGAAGTATGGGGGAGATAATAAACGAGTATTTTGCATCAGTATTTACTGTTGAAAAGATATGGAATACTTAAAATGTAGGGAAATAGATTGTGACACCTTTGCAAACTGTCCATATTACAGAGGGGAAAGTGTTGGATGTCTTGAAACGGGTCCCCAGGACCTGATCAGGAGTACCCTAGAACTCTGTGGGAAGCTAGAGAAGTGATTACTGGGACTCTTGCTGAGATATTTGTAATATGGATAGTCACAGGTGAGGTGCTGGAAAACTGGATGTTGGCTCACGTGGTACCACTGTTTAAGAAGGGCGATTAGGACATGCACATCCTGTCCCTCAGGATGTGCATGTATTTGGAAAGGCAAAGACTGATTAGGGATAATCAACATGGCTTTGTGCATGGGAAATCATGTCTCACAAACTTGGTTTTGTTTTTTTGAGGAAGTAACAAAGAGGACTGATGAGGGCAGAGGGGTAGATATGATCTATATGGACTTCAGTAAGGGTTTGATAAGGTTCCCCATGGAGACTGATTAGCAAGGTTGGATCTCCATGGAATACAGGGGAACAAGCCATTTGGATACAGAACTGGCTCAAAGGTAGAAGACAGAGGGTGGTGATGGACGGTTGTTTTTCAGATCGGAGGCCTGTGACCAGTGGAGTGCTACAAGGATCGGCGTTGGATGTAATACTTTTTGTCATTGACATAAATGATTTAGATGCGAGCGTAAGAGGTGCTGTTAGTAAGTTTGGAGATGACACCAAAATTGGAGGTACAGTGAACAGCAAAGAGGGTAACTTCAGATTACAACGGGATCTTGACGAAATGGCCAAATGGGCTGAGAAGTGGCAGATGGAGTTTAATTCTGGTAAACGTGAGGTGCTGCACTTTTGGAAAGCAAGTTTTAGCGGGACTTATACACTTAATGGTAAGGTCGCAGGGAGTGTTGCTGAACAAAGAGACCTTGGAGTGTAGGTTCATAGACCTTGAAAGTGGAGTCGCAGGTAGATAGGATAGTGAAGAAAGCGTTTGACTAATAAAGGAAAGCATACTAGAGTATAGATTACAGGAGTTGGAAGATCATGTTGCGGCTGTACAGGACATTGGTTAGGCCACTGTTGGAATATTGCGTGCAATTCTGGTCTCCTTCCTTTCGGAAAGATGTTGTGAAACTTGAAAGGGTTCAGGAAAGACTTACAAGGATGTTGCCAAGGTTGGAGGATTTGAGCTAAAGAGAGAGGCTCAACAGGCTGGGGCTGTTTTCCGTGGAGCGTCGGAGGCTGAATGGTGACATTACAGAGGTTTGCAAAATTATGAGTGGCATGGATAGGGTAAATAGGTACCTGGGGTCGGGAAGTCCAGAACTAGAGGGCATAGTTTTAGGGTGAGAGGAGAAAGATATAAAAGAGACCTCCGGGGCAACTATTTCACACAGAGGGTGGTGTGTGTGTGGAATGAGGATGATTCAGGTGCAATATTTAAGAGGAATTTAGATGGGTAAATGAATAGGAAGGGTTTGGAGGGATATGGGCTGGGTGCTGGCAGGTGGGACTAAATTGGTTTGAGATATGTGATTGGCAAGGAGGGTCGTACCGAAGTGTATGGTTCCATGCTTTACATCTCCATGTCTCTATGATTCTATGACTTATATTAAGCCCCCTTTTTTGTGCACCATTCTGGTGAGAAAGTCCAAAGGGATATTCTCCATGATGAGCTTACAAAGACCCTACAGCCCCGAGGAGTTTTCAGACATCCAACACAACAGAATATTTTTCCTAGCACAGAAAGTAAGGATATATATTTGTTTTCCCATGTGCATCTGCGTAATTTACTACGGGCAGGCCCAGGAAAAGAGAAACCGGGTCCATCTCCAATTCGGTCCCCAAGACCCACTCTACCACACCTAACACAGTGCTCCAATATATACGAAGCTTGCAGCAGGATTACATACAATGCGTAAGAGTGTCTGTAGTCATTCTGCATTTACGACATGCTGAAGATAATCACACTTTGAATTTTGAGAAAAAATCTGGTTTCAGATAGACCCTATGAAGAATTTTCAACTGCATGGAACGGGTCCTATTACACATCAAAATCCTTCGAGCATTTTCACAAATATCCTCCCATGTCTCTGAAGAGATCTAAACCCCCAACTCTCTCGCACAGGCGTCACGAAGCTGCACAGTCTTGTCTGAGGGAGCACTCTCCAAATTATGATAAAGGATGCTGAAAGAAAGGGTATTCTTAACAGTAAGAATCCACTACTCTATATCGGATCTATAAGTGTCTGTTAAAAGTAATTTTTAAATCAAATCTCTAGTGTGAAAAAAAAGAGAAGAAGTTTTTACTAGGTAGCCCATACTTACGAGTTATTTGATCAAATGATATCATTGTTTCTCCCTCAAGTAGCACGTGGTGGCTCAGTAGTTTGCACACTGCTGAATCACAGCACCAGGGTTTGGTTCCAGCCTTGTGTGACTGGCTGCGTGGAGTTGGTATATTGTCAACTGTGTCTGCGTAGGTTTCCTCCCACAGTCACATTGTTTGCAGGTTAGATGAATTGGCCATTGCTAAATTGCTCATAGTGTTCCAGGATCTATAAGTTCGGGCATTAATCAGGGTAAATATAGCATGGTAGGGGAATGGGTCTGGGTGAGTTAATCTTCAGAGGATCTAAGGGGACTTGCGGGGCCCAAAGACCTGTTTCCACACTGTAGGGATTCTACAAATTCTAAATCACCCAAGCAAGATACCCCCCTGCCTGCCCACAGTTTAAACCTGGAATCCATTGTCCCCAGTTGACTATGCGGTATACAAATTATGGGGTAAGAAACATGGTAATGGCGGTATTGCCCTCGATCTGACGCATTGTCCTTCATTCTTTAACAGTATTGATCATCATTAGTTTATGACAATACTCCATTAAGGTTGTCATTTTATCTAATAACAACAGACAAATAAGGGTTCACTTTGTCTGGGAGAGCTCAATGTCTAGCCATATTGATGCCGAGACCTCAGTGACCCAGGCACTCAAATATGATGAGAAAAAAACTTAATTGATTGCTTTTAATCGGGGAAATCAACTCCCCACAATCTGTGGGGCAGTTGCAATTTTGTTAACTTGATAAAGAATCGCTTATGGTGCCAAATAAAAGAGCTAAACCAGCCATTCTTTTCCTAAAAAAACATCTTAGGTCAATTACTCACAGTGTGGAAACAGGCCTTTTGGCCCAACAAGTCCACGCCGACCCGCCAAAGCGCAACTCACCCAGACCCATTCCCCTACATTTACCCCGTCACCCAATACTATGGGCAATTTAGCATGGCCAATTCACATTTTTGGACTGTGGAAGGAAACCCATGCAGACACGCGGAAAATGTGCAAACTCTATGCAGTCAGTCACCTGAGCCAGGAAGGGAACTCGGGTTATTGACGCTGCGAGGCAGCAGTGCTAACCACTGTGCCACTGTGCCCCTCACATGCCGCCTCTGTTTGGGAAATATCAAAGAAAGCATTCACATGGGGTATAGGAAATGACGAAGGACATTTATTTTAATATCAGCTATCCAACCTAGCCAGGATATTGGAAATGCCTCCCATCTTTGAAGGTCTTGTTTAATTTTGTCAAACAAATGGACACAGTTCACGTTAAATAAATGATCAGAGACAGTTGTAATGAATATACTGAAATAGGGACACCACCCCCGTGACCATTTAAAAGGAAACCAGGATTTGGCCTCAGTATCAGGTATTTCCCAAAGACCTCCCAGAGGCATGGCCTCCAACTTTGTAAAATTAATCTTATCGCCCGGAAAGGCAACAAGTGAATTAATGCATTGCATCACACGAACTACTGAAATTGCGGAATTTGACAAAATGAAATAAGACTCTCATTTGCATACAATGTATTCTGACGTGACTTCTATCCCACTTTTGGGGCAGATATGTTGGCATCCCGATGGAAGGCCTCCGCCAGTGGCTCAATCCCCAACGTAACCAACAATGGTGAAAGGTGTCAATCTTGTCGGCTGCCTGGAGAAATATTAATATTACTGGTTGACACACCATGAGTGGGAACCGCAGCCAGGGGATCACGGTAAAGGACTCTTACCAACTTGATAAAAACTTTGCACAGACCAAACCGTTCTAATGTACGGAAGAGATCCGGCCACTCAACCAAATCAAATGCCTTCTCTCATCTAAAGAGATCAATAATCCCTGGACAGATTGTTGTTGAGACTCTTGGATCATATTGAGTAACCACTTAACATTGTGGGAAGATCCGCGACCCTTTATAAAGCCTGTTTGTTCCTCTTTGGTAATGGAAGGCAGCAAAGTTTCCACCTTAATGCACGGGTCTCAGGCAGGATTTTGAAACCAACATTTAAAAGTGAGATTAGCGCGTAAGAAGCACAATCCTCCAGGGTCTTCCTTTCTGCAGCATCAGAGAGATATGAGCCTCTCTTAAGGATGTAGGGAGGGGTTCGTGAATGTATGAGTGACGGGAACATGTTAAACATCAGCCCTGACAATAGGCTTATAAATTATTCATAAAGTTCACTAGGAAATCCGTCATGGGTGTGCGCCTTTATATTCTGAAGCTGCTTCACACACTCCTGCGCAGACAATGGTGCATTAAGGCACAACACTTATTCAGGGGTTACTCCTGGAAGACCCAGGTTCTTGAAAAATTACTCCATCTTAATCCATCTATCCTCATAATGTTCAGTCTGAAATAATTCGGTGGAAGATCTCGGACAGGAGACATGAATCTTTTTGGAATTGAAGGCAAGGATCCCTAATTGAGGTAATGGTTTGAGAGAGGCGCTCGTTTTCCCTGCAAGATAGGCTAAGTACTTGTCTGGCTTATCACCATGTTCAAACAGCCTTTGTTTTGCAAAAGTAAGTTCCTTCTTGGCTCTCTGTGTGAGCGTGGAATTAACTGTAGATCGAGCATTGTGATCCACTGCAGCTTAGCCACTTAGGGTCTATCACAGTGTGCCCTCTCGGCTGCCCTCAGCAGTGCCTCAAACCAACGTTCCTGCTCCCCATTTTGCTGCATCCTACGGAATAATTATTCCCTTGGCATAAGCCTTAGCAATTTCCCACATAATGGATGGGTTACTGGTTGAATCTGAAATAATGGCTAAGAAAGATCTGAATTCATTGCAGTGGTCGGTATGTTGGCACAGTAGCACAATGGTTAGCACTGCTGCCTCACTGTGCCAGAAACCGGGGTTCAGTTCTCGCCTCAGGTTCCTGTCTGTGTAGAGTTTATACATTCTCCCTGTGTCAGCGTGGGTTTCCTCCCCCCGTCTAAAAATGTGCAGTTTAGGCGAACTGGACATCGGAAATTGCCCGTAGTGTTAGGTGAAGGGGGAATGGGTCTGGGTGGGTTGATCTTCGGCGGGTCGGTGTGGACTTTTTGGGCCAAAGGGCCTGTTTCTACACTGTAAGTAATCTAATCTAAATACTCAATTAACCAACTAGTCTTTAGAACAAAGGGATGCATTCACTAGTGTCTCGAATCTGTTATATTGCCCTTAATCTTAATCATTAGGTATACTGCTTCATGGTCAGAAATGGTAACATTCCCAATTTTGCTGGATGCTACCGAATCTCAGGTTGTTGCAGGGATGGGGAAGATATCAACCCTCGTGTGGCATTTCTGCGGGTGAAAGAAGAAAATAAAATCCCTGCTTGTGATGTGGATCTGCCTCCAGACTTCCACCAGCTCTTGTTCTGCACATAAATCCACTAATTGCTCATATTAGAACGAGGGTAGTGGGGCACCTTTGGACACTCTGTGCACCGTGGGGTCCATAGGACTTTTGCAAACTTCTACAATAATGTGCCACGATGCAAGATCACTGAATTGGGGGGGGGGGGGGGTGTGGGAGAGAGGGAGGGGGAGGGTGGAGGGGCAATAAACATTCAAGTTACTGTATTCATGACTGTAGTTCAGGGTTTCGGGGATTATGATCCTCCCGTGAGTGTCAAATACAATCTCGTAGGTTAAATGGAAGATTCTTTTTATCCATTATGGCTTCTCCCCTCCTCGTAGTATTAAAAGAGGAGAACTAAACCCGATCAAGACCGACCTGCTGTAATGACAAATGTTCCTTGTTATCAAGGTGCATCTCCTGCAATAGGACAACATCCCCCCTCTCCTTTTAAGACTAGAAAGTAATTTTTTCCTCTTTTCTGGCTAATGGCTCACCTTAATGCTCCTGTTAGACCATTTAAGCACATCATTACCCAAACCACACTGTAGCAACATTTGAACTCGAGAGACGAGGATCTCGAATTACTGGTCATTAATAAACAAAGTCTCATCGAGCTTAAAAACTACACAAACTAAGAATACTACAACTGCCAACTCTCAAAACTTTCCAAAACTAAGTATTTTAAGTAAATGTCTGGAATAAAGTGGGTTAGGGAATCACTTTGCCCGTGCTGTGATGCAGATCCCAACAAAACAGACCTTCCAGATCGCTACCATCTTGGATTTCCCCTTAACATTTTATCGATATTATCATTTCATTTTGCATTATATTCCAGGATGTTCTGGAGCAGTGTGGGTTTTTGTTTACCACTGTCAGCATTTCCCCAACACTGCACATTCCTGCCTTTCCCCGATAATCCTTGACTCCGTTATTATTTATGAACCTTCTGTCTGTGCCTCCAATGCTCTGCAGGGAAGAAAGATCCAAATACTTTCACCATTGAGAAAACAAAAAAAAAAATTCATCTGTGTGTGAGATTATTTTTGTCTGCTTGCCTAAGAAAGGATATAATTAAATTGGAAGCAGTTTGGAGATGTTTCACTTCATGTATTCCAGGAATGAGGGTCTTATATTATGAAGGCTTTAACAGGTTACTCGTGGAATGAGAGGTGATCTTATTGAAACATTCAAAATCTAGAGGACAGTGACCAGATAGGTACCCACTGAGTGTTTGTATCATCCAAACTTCTTGTTGTTTTTATAGAAAATTTACAGGTGGAAGCAGGACATTCCATCCATCAAGTCCACATTGACCCTCGGAACAGTATTTCCTCCCTCCCCCCACCCCTCCCCGGATATTGTAAACTGGCAAACTGGGGACACAATTGGCTTGACGTTATGAAGCAAATGACTATGGCGGCGGTATGTTTGTCGGACTGGAGGCCTGTGACTAGTGCAGTGCCTCAGTGGTTGGTCCTGGGCCCATTGCTATTTGTTATCTATATCAGTGATTTGGACCAGAGTGCACAACGCAACATTAGTAAGTTTGCAGATGACACTAAAATTAGAGGCATCGTTTAGAGAGAGGAACATTATCAGAAATTGCAGCAATACCTTGACCAGCTGGGGAAGTGGGCTGAGAATTAGCAAATGGAGTTTAATATAGATAAGTGTGACGTCTTGCATTTTGGAAAGTCAAATCCAGGTAGGAGTTTAATGATGAATGAGAGGGTCTTAAGGAGTGTAGTGGAACAAAAGGACATTGGAGATCAGGTGCACGGTTATCTGAAATTTGAGTCACAGATACACAGGACAGTGAAGAAGGCTGTTGGCACATTGGCCTTCATCAGTGCATTGAGTATAGAAGTTGGGACGTTATGTTGCAGTTGTACAGGATGTTGGTAAGGCTGCAGTTGGAGTATGGTGTTCAGTTTTGTTCACCTTGCCCGAGAAAGGATAGTATCGAACTAGAAAGAATGTAGAACAAATTTCCAAAAATGTTTCCTGGGCTAAAGGCTTTAAGTTATAGGCAGAGGTTGGACAGGTTAGAACTTATTTCTTGACAGCGTAGGAAACTGAGTCGGTTCTTATAGAAGTGTAACTCTTATAAAACCATGAGCGGCGTGCATGGGATGAAAACTTCAATTTTCTTTCCTAAGGTTGGGCAATCGAGGACTAGAGGACATCCATTAATATTTGGAAAAGATAAAAAATATATTAAAAAGGCACCTGAGGGGCAATGTTTTTTTCACAGAGTGTGGTACGCATATGGACTGAGCTGCCAGTGGAAATGATTGAGGTGGGTACAGTAACCACATTGAAAAAACATTTGGACAAATACACAGATAGGTAAGGATTAGAGGGATACAGAGCAAGGGCAGGGAAATGGGTGAGTGTGGATGAACATTTTGGTTGGCATGGACCAGCTGGGCCAAAAGATCATTCAACCGGCAGTCTCGTGCAGTATGACTGGAAGTGAGTGTGTTTTGGGGTGGAGACAGAATGGGGGAGACTGAGAAAAAAACGTCATGGAAGGATATGTTCACATGTTTCAGAATGCTGAAATGAAGATATTTCGATAGTGCCATGCAACACGGGTCAGTATTATGAAGAATTATGAGTGAAAGGGATATTGCTGTGAGTTCAGGCGATGGATTTGTTCTGCAGTTTTGTAACTGGGAGTGAGGATAACAGTGTCTTCGCCTCACTGATCTGAATCTAACAAAAAACTGTCTCAATGACATTTTCATTGAGTGTTACGGAGGGGTTGTCTGCACAAGGCCCAGCTAGTTTCCTGGTGCTATCTTACCAAACTCATCTCATTAAATGCCCACCCCACTCCATGGTGTCCCTCTCATACAATGCCAGCCCGATTCTCCCAACCAACATGACTGGAGGTACTCACCATCGCCCGGATGCCCCTGGATATTCCGTGATCCCTGACACTGGTGCCATATTTAAAGGCCAATAGGCACACAGTTGAGTTTTCCCAGTTTGGAGCTGCCCTGCACAGTTTGCCTCGAGCACGGCAGATAAGTGGCAATTATACCACGCTTTCTTGACAGGACCATGGTGGTCCTGGTGGATGGACTAGTATAGAGGGGGACAATTCTCTTCCCAGAGGGATCACACCACCTGACCCACCTAGCCTGGTCTGAGCTCACCACCTACCTCAGTGAAGTATCTCCGGTCTGAAGAAATGTCCAGCAAAACAGGACAAGCATCAATAACCTTCCCCACTCTCTCAAGATAAGGGTCACTGTATTCTCTCTGCTCCCTCACTCTCACTGTATATCTGTTATAGCACCAGCACCCGAACAAGGCTCATGCTCTACCACTCTCACTAGTGCATGGCCCTGGTGCGTGGCACGGTGGCTCAGTGGTTAGCCCTGCTGCCTCACAGCGTTAGAAACCCGTGTTCAATGCCCGCCTCAGGCGACTGACTATGTGGAGTTTGCATATCCTCCCCGTAACTGCGTGGGTTTCCTCTGGGTGCTCTGCTTTCCTCCCACAGTCCAAAATCGCGCAGGTTCAGTGAATGGGCCATGCTAAATTGCCCGTAATGTTAGGTGCAATTCCCTCTGTTTCTCTCTTGCATTTCTAATACCCCCCATGCAGTTTTAGAATACCGTGGAGAATGCCAATTATGGAATTTTCAGATAATGTTCCAACTTATTCCCAATTTCAGCAAAGCGGCAGTGTCCCAGTGTGTAACATGTAAGAGGATGGAGTAGAGATGTACGTTTTTCAAATCTCATGCAATTAAAATCCATCATGAGACCATTCAGTACTTCAAACATGCTCCAACATTCAATACGTTTCGGGGTGATCTGATGATTTTCTCAGCTCCATGTTACAGGAACTTTCAGTCATTGAACACCCAGGTTCCTGTTACCGAGCAGACGATTCTGAGACACTTCATACCACGGGTTTCTTCTAGCATGTGTTCTGAAGGCATTTCCCATGGGGACGGACTCTCCTGACAATATATTTCATCTGCTTTATAAACTCATACAATATTCAGCATGCTTTCCACAGACCAATCAAAAACATGGACTTTTCAAATGGTTATTGATATCCAAACACAATTAGTCATTCTTGTTATTTCACTTGTCTCACGTTATTGTATTCAGCCAAATACACCTTCCAAACACTTGTCTCATGATAAAATACAATTTCTAGGAGAGAACGTTTTTATCCTCAGCCGTTATCATGACCATTATCTCAAATATACCCTTTTCCTTGCCATGAACGTTTCTTTTGCCCTTTGTCTGTGACCGATTCTGTGTGTAACAGTTACTCAGTCTCCCACTCAGTTGGCTGGATGTTTGGTTTGTGATGCAGAGGAGGCCACCAGCGCAGGTTCAATTCCCCTCACTGATACAGATTACCATGAAAGGGATGCTCTCTCAACCACACCCTACCACCCGAAGTGTGGTGACCTTCAACGTAAAGCAGGATGCGAGGTCTATCTAATGAGAGTTCTTTGGGACTCTATACCATCAATGTTAACATTTTAAATTTTAAACAAAATTTTTACAGAACTTTGGATTTTTATTATTATATTAAACCAGTAACAAAACAACTCAAATAACTGAACAAAATTACAGCCACGTGCATGTGCATACAAAACAAGTTAAAGTCTCTTAACGGCCAGAAGAAAACCAAAAATAAACAATAAATCATAAATAAATAATACGGCTCAGAATAACAAAACGATAGCTCTTGTTCTTCGAGCGCATTAACTGATACGCATTCATATGTTCACAGTTCTTCATATTGGTTTCATTAGACAATATCGTTATAGTCATATAAAAGCCCATTTTAGAATGGAGATAAGTCTGCATCGCGGTAATCCAAAAAGAGCTGCCATATCTTACATAAATCTCTGCTTTTTGGTGCGCCATACTGGTGAGAAAGTCCAAAGGTATATTCTCCAAAACGTATAAGTGTCGGATGTCTTAAAACTGGTAAAAGTGGATAAATCCCCAGCACCTGATCAGGTGTACCCGAGAACTCTGTGGGAAGCTCGAGAAGTGATAGCTGGGCGTCGTGCTGAGATATTTGTAATATGTATAGTCACTGGTGAGGTGCCGGAAGACTGGAGGTTGGCTAACGTGGTGCCACTGTTGAAGAAGGGTGGTATGAACGAGCCAGGCAACTATAGACCAGTGAGCTTGACGTTTTTGGTGGGCAAGTTGTTGGAGGGAATCCTGAGGGACAGGGTGTGCATATATTTGGAAATGAAAGGAAAAATTAGGGATAGTCAACAAGGCGTTTTGCGTGGGAAACCATGTCTGACAAAATTGATTGAGTTTTTTTGAGGAAATAACAAAGAGGATTGATCAGGGCAGAGGGGTAGATGTGATCTATATGGACTTCAGTAAGGGTTTCGACATGGTTCCCCATGGGAGGCCTATTAGCAAGGTTAAGTCTCATGGAATACAGGGAGAAGTAGCCATTTGGATACAGAACTGGTTCAAAGGTAGAAGACAGAGGGTGGTGGTGGAGCGTTGATTTTCAGACTGGAGGCCTGTGACCAGTGGAATGCCACAAGGATCTGTGCTGGTCACTCTACGTTTTGTCATTGACATGAATGATTTGGATGCGAACATAAGAGGTACAGTTAGTAAGTTTGCAGATGTCACCAAAATTGGAGGTACAGTGGACAGCGAAGAGGGTTAACTCAGATTGGAACAGGATCTTGATTAGATGTGCAAATGGGCTGAGAAGTGGCAGATGGAGTTTAATTCAGATAAATGCGAGGTGCTGCATTTGTGGGAAAGCAAATCTTAGCAGGACTTATACACTTAATCGTAAGGTCCGAGGGAGTGTTGCTGAACAAAAAGAACTTGGCGTGCAGGTTCCCAGCTACTTGAAAGTGCAGTCGCAGGTCGATGTGATAGTGAAGAAGGTGTTTGGTATGCTTTCCTTTATTGGTCAGAGTATTGAGTGCAGGAGTTCAAAGATTATGTTGCGGCTGTACAGGACATTGGTTAGACCACTTGGAATATTGCGTGCAATTCTGCTCTCCTTCCTATCCGAAAGATGTTGTGAAACTTGAAAGGGTTCAGGAAAGATTTCCAAGGATGTTGGCAGGGTTGGAGAATTTGAGCTATAGAGAGAGGCTGAATAGGCTTGGGCTGTTTTCGCTGGAGCATCGGATGCTGAGGGGTGACATTATAGAGGTTTTTGAAATTATAAGGGGCATGGATAGGGTAAATAGGTAAAGTCTTTTCCCTGGTGTCGGGGAGTCAAGAAGTGGAAGGCATAGTTTTTGGGTGAGAGGGGAAAGATATAAAAGAGACCTGCGGGGCAACTATTTGACAAAGGGTGGCATGTGTATGAAATGAGCTGCCAGGCGAAGTGGGGGAGGCTGGTAAAAGTACAACATTTAAGAGGCATTTGGATGGGCATATGAATAGGAAGGGTTTGGTGAGTTATGGGCCGTGTGCTGGCAGGTGGGAATACATTGGTTTGGGATATGTGGTCAGCATGGACGAGTTGTAATGAAGAGTCTGTTCCATGCTGTACATTTCTATGACTCTATGACTTTTATTAATCTCTGTTTTTTTTGGTGCAGCATACTGGTGAGAACGTTCTAAGGGATATTCTCCATGATTAGCTTACAAAGTCCCAACAGGCCATGGGAGGTTTCAGACATCAAACACAACAGAATATTTTTTCCCAGCACAGGAAGTAAGGATATGATTTTTTTTCTCATGTGCATCCGCGTAATGTACACTGGGCAGGCCCATGAAAAGAGAAACCGGGTCCATGTCCAATTCGGTCCCCAGGACCCACTCTACCACACCGAACACAGTGCTCCAATATATACAAAGCCTACAGCAGGACCACATGCAATGAGTAAAAGTGTCTATAGTCATTCTGCATTTAGGACATGATGAAGATAATCCCACATTGAATTTTGAGAGAACATCTGGTGTAAGGTAGACCCTATGAAGAATTTTTAACTGCATGGTACGGATCCTATTACAGATCAAAATTCTTCGAGCATTTTCACAAATATCCTCCCATGTCTCCGAAGAGATCTGAACCCCCAACTCTCTTGCACAGTCGTCACGAAGCTGCAGTCTTGTCGGAGGAGATACTCTCCAACAACTGACAGAGAGTGTATTCTTAGCAATAAGCACCCACTTCACTGCATCGGATCTGTAAGAGTCCGTTAAAAGCGTGTGTTTTTTAAAATCAAACCTTTATTCTGGCAAAAAAAAAACAGAAGTCTCTACTAGGTAGTCCATACTTATGAGTTAATTGATCAAAAAATATCATTGTTTCTTCCTCACGTAACACGTGGTGGCTCAGTGGTTTGCACTGCTGACTCACAGCACCAGGGTCACAGGTTTGGTTCCAGTCTTGGGTGGCTGACTGTGTGGAGTTAATATGTTCTCAGCTGTGTCTGCGTAGGTTTCCTCCCACAGTCACAAAGATGTGCAGTTTAGATGAATTGTCCATTGCTAAATCGCTCATAGTGTTCCAGGATCTGTAAGTTCAGACATTAGTCAGGATAACTATAGAATGGTCGGGGAATTGGTCTGGGTGGGTTACTCTTCAGAGGGTCGAAGTGGACTTGTTGGTCCCAAGGGTGTCAACCAAACTGTAGGGATTCTACTAATTCTAAATCACCCAAAGTACCCCCCTCGCTGCCCACAGTTTAAAACTGGAATCCATTATCCCCGGTTGACAACCAGATATACCAATTATAGGGGTAAGAAACATGGTGTTGCCTGAATTGCCCTTGATCTGATGCTTTGTCCTTCAAGTTTTAACAGTACTTATAATCATTAGTTTTTGACAATATTCCATAAATGTTGTCATTTTATCTAAGAACAACAAACTAATAAGTGTTCACTTTGTCTGAGAGGGCTCAATGTCTAGCCATATTGACGCCGAGTCCTCAGTGGCCCAGGCACTAACATAGGATGATAAAATAAATGTAACTGATTGTTTATAATCGGGGAGATCTACTCCCCACAACCTGTGGGGCAGTTGCAATTTTGTTAGAATTGATAAAGAATCACTTATGGTGCCAAATAAAAGAGCTAAACCAGCCATTATGTTTCCTAAATATCTGTCTGGGAAACATCAAAGAAAGCATTTGAAAGGGGTGCAGTAAATGAGGACGGACATTCATTTTAATAACAGCTATCTGACCTAGACAGGATATAGGAAAAGCCCCACATCTTTGAAGGTATTTTTAATTTTGTCAAACAAATGGACACAGTTCACGTTAAATAAATGATCAAAGACAGATATAATGAATGCGCTGAAATAGGGAAACCACCACAGTGACCATTTAAAAGGAAATCAGGATTTACCCTCAGTATCAGGTATTTCCCTAAGACCTCCCATAGGCATGGGCTTCAAATTTGTTAAATTATTATTGTTACCCAGAAAGGCAACAAGCGAATTAATGCATTGTATCACATAAATTACCGAAATTGCAGGATTTGACAAACACATAAGACCCTCATCTGCATACAATGTATTCTTACGTGATTTCTATCCCACTTCTGGGGCAGATATGTTGGTATCCCTACGGATTGCCTCCGCCAGTGGCTCAATCACCAACGTAAACAACAATGGTGAAAAGTGTCAACCTTGTCAGATGACTGGAGAAATATTAATATTACTGGTTGGCACACAATTAGTGAGAACCGCAGCCAGAGGATCACGGTAAAGGACCCTCACCAACTTGATAAAACCTTTGCGTAGATCAAACTGTTCTAATGTACAGAAGAGTTCCGGCCACTCAACCCAAGCAAATGCCTTCTCTCATCTAGACAGATCAATTATCCCTGGACAGATTTTTGTTGACACACTTGGATCATATTGAGTAACTTCTTAACAATCTAGGAAGATCTGCGACCCTTTATAAAGCTTGTTTGTTCCTCTTTGGTAACGGAAGGCAGCAACGTTTCCAGCCTTAATGCACGAGTCTCAGGCAGGATTTTGAAACCAACATTTAAAAGTGAGATTAGCGCGTAAGAAGCTCAATCCTCCAGGGTCTACCTTTCTGCAGTATCAGAGAGATATGAGCTTCTCTTAAGAATGTAGGGAGGGATTCGTGACTGTATGAGTGACAGAACATGTTAAACATCAGCCCTGACAATAAGTTTATAAATTATTTATAAAATTCAGTCGGAAATCCATCAGGAACGTGTGCCTTTACATTCTGAAGCTGCTGCATACCCTCCTGCATTGACAATGGTGCATTAAGGCACAACACTAATTCAGGGGTTACTCCTGGAAGACCCAGGTTCTTGAAAAATGACTCCATCTTAATCCATCTATCCTCAAAATGTTCAGTCTGAATTTATTCGGATCAAAATCTCGGACAGGCTGCATTAATCTTTTTGGAATCGGAAGTCAGGATCCCAGTACCTTCCCTAAGTGAGGTAATGGTTTGAGGGGAGCGCTCGTTTTCCTGGCAAGATAGACTAAATACTTGCCTGGCTTATCACCATATTCAAACAACCTTTGTTTTGCAAAAGTAAGTTCCTTCTTGCCTGTCTGTGTGAGCGAGAAATTCACTGTAGACCGAAGCATTGTGATCCTCTACAGCTTAGCCACTGAGGGTCTATCATAGTATGTCCTCTCGGCTGCCCTCAGCTGTGCCTCAAGCCAGCGTTCCTGCTCCCCCTTCTGCTGCATCCTAAGGAATAATTATTCCCTTGGCATAATTCTTAGCAATTTCCCATAGTATGGATGGCTGACTGGTTGAATCTGAATTAATGACTAAGAAAGATCTGAATCATTACAAAAATACTCAATGAACTAACTAGCCTTCAGAAGAAAGGGATACGTTCACCAGTTTCTCGAATCTGTTATATTGCCCTTAACCTTAATCAATAAGTATGGTCAGAATCACATTCACCTAAACTTGATGACAACCCATTAATGTGACCACACGTGACTGGTTATACTCCAAACAGCAGGACTAACATCTCATACAGAGGGAGAAATGATCCCAAGACTAACAAATCAGATCTATGCTCTGTCGGCCTGTCAACCCAATGCATAAAAGTCAATGGATCATTAAACAACTTACTGGAAGAGAGGACTGCACAAATATCCGCATCCTAAGTAATGGAACAGCCCTGTACGTCAATGTAAAAGATGCAGTATCTGCACCATCCTTAATCAGAAGTGTTGAGTTAATTATCCACCTCACCCGCGCCATGATGCCCACAGAATTACAGATGCCAGTCTTCAACCAATTCAATTTACTGCACATGACATGAAAAAAACAGCTGCTCACAGTAGATACTACAAAGGCAGTGGGCCCTGACACCATTGCTGCAATAGGACTGAAGACTTGTGCTGCTCAACAAGCCGTGTCCCTGGGGAATCTGTTTCCTTCCAGCTCCAACTCTGACATCTCCCTGGCAATGTGGAAAAGAACTCAACTCTGTCCAATCCGCTAAGAGGAGGATTACTGCAATATGACTATTGACTAGTCCTACAGACCCATCACAACAGTTAAATTGGCGGGAGTTCTATTCGACAGAGATGTCAAGCAGCACAGAAATAATCTGCTCAGTGTGGTTTCCCATTGGTCCCCATATGGAAATAATTCTGTTGTGGAAATGTCACTGGATTATTAACTCAGACCAGGCTAATGTTCTGGCAGCTGGTGCAAATTAAAAACAATTAATAAAATGTCAAGATCTAAAATCTGGTGTCAGTAATAGTGATCTTGTGTTCAATATCAATTGTAAACAGCGATTTCCTTCCCAAGTGTACTTTCAGGAAGCGAATCTAAGGTTCTTTCCTGGTCTGGCCTAAAAGTGACTCCAGGCACACAGACATGTGATAAACTCCTCAATGGTCTCTGAATCGGCCAAGCAAGACACTCAATTATATCAAACTGCACTACCGCCTTAAAGGATTAACCCGTAGCGAATACCAGGCCCCAGCCTCGTTATTAGAAAAGGGAATGGGAAACACAAGTATGATTCCCATTTCATTAATCTCTGTTGACTTTGTCTATGCCCAGTAATTTCAGTCTGTTACTTTCTCTAAACTGTTTATTTGATAACCTCCTCTGGCAGTTCATTCCATACACGTACCACCCCATGTGTGAAAACGTTTCCCCTTAAGTCACTTTTATATTTCTCCATCCCAACCTAAACCTATGCCCTCTAGTTCTGGATTTCCCCAGACCAGGGAAAATACCTTGTTTATTTCCCCATTCATGCCTCTCATGATTTTATAAACTTCTGTAAGGTCACACCTCAGCCTCCAATGTCCCAGGGAAAATATCCCTAGCCTATTCAACCTCCACCAATAGCTCAAACCCTCAAATCTTGACAACATCCTTGTAAATCTTTTCAGAACCCTTTCAAGTTTCACAACATCCTACCGATAGGTAGGAGACAAGGATTGCTCACAATTTTACAAAAGTGGCCTAAACAACTTCCTGTACAGCTGCAACACGATCTTCCAACCACTGTAGTCAAGGTCCTGATCAATTAAGAAAAGCAAATCATATGCCTTCTCAACTGTCTTATCTATCTGCGACTCTACTTTCAAAGAACAAGGAACCTGCACTCCAAGTTATCTTTGTTCAACAACACTCCCTTGGATATCACCATTAAGAATATAACTCCTGCTGAGATTTGCTTTCCCAAAATGCAGCATCTTATATTAAACCTATATTAAATTCCATCTACCATTCCTCAGCCCATTGGTGCAACTGATCAAAATCCCATTGTAATCTGAGGTAACCTTCTTCGCTGTCCACTACACCTCCAATTTGGGTGTCATCAGCAATTTACTAACTATACCTCTTATACTCACATGCAAATCATTTATATGAATGACAAAAATAGTTGACCCAGCACCAATCCTTGTGACACTTCACTGGTCATATGCCAACAATCTGAAAAACAACTCTCCACCACCACCCTCTGCCTTCTACCTTTAGCCAATTCTGTATCAAAATGGCTAGTTCTTGCTGTATTCCACGAGATCTAACCTTGCTGACCGGTCTCCCATGGGAACCTTATCGAATGCCTTACTGAAGTCCTTATAGATCATGTCCACTGCTCTGCCCTCATCAATCCTCTTTGTTACTTCTGCAAAAAAACGCAATCAGGTTTGTGAGACATGAATTCCCAAGCACTTAGCCATGTTGACTCTCCCTCATCAGTTCTTGCCTTTCCAAGTAAATGTACAACATGTCCCTCAGGATACCCTCCAACAACTTGCCCTCCACTGACATAAGGCTCACTGGTCAATAGTTCCCTGGCTTGTCCTTACCATCTTTCTTAAACAGTGACATCACTTTCGTCAACCTCCAGTTTTCTGACACCTCACCAGTGATTATCAATGGTACAAGTATCTCAGTAAGAGGCCTAACAATCACTTCCTTAGCTTCCCACAGAGTTGTAGGGTAAACCTGATCGATTAGGTCCTGGGGATTTATCCACTTTTATGCGTTTCAAGACATCAGCATTTCCTCCTCTGTAATAAGGACATTTTTCAAGATGTTACCATCTATTCCTCTGTATATCAACATCTCCCATGTCTTTCTGAGTAAAAACTGATACAAAATACTCGTTTCGTATCTCTCCCATCTACTGCAACTCCACACAAAGACACCTTGATGATCTTTGAGGGCTCTATTTTCTCCCTATTTACCCTTTTGTCCTCAATGTATTCGTAAAATTCTTTAGGATTCTCCTTAACTCTATTTATCAAAGCTATCTCATGTCGCCTTTTTGCCTTCCTGATTTACTTCTTTAGTATACTCCTACTGCCTTTGTACTCTTCTAAGAATTCACTCGATCTATCCTGGCTGTACATGACATATGCTTCCTTATTTTTCTCAACTAGACCCTCAATGTCTTTAGTCATTCATCACTCTCTATACTTACCAGCCTTTCCTTTCACCCTAACAAGAATATACTGTCTCTGGACTCTCATTATCACATTTCTGTATGCTTTCCATTTTCCTGCTATCCCTTTCTCCCCGAACATCTGCCGCATCAGCTTTTGAAAGTTCTTGCCTAATAACGTCAAAAGTGTCCTTTCTCCAGTTTAGAACTTCAACTTTAAGTTCTGGTCTATCCTTTTCTATTCTTATTTTAAAACTAATAGAATTGTTGGCAAAGCTGGAGGTCACACATTTCGATTGATTATATTTAAATATGTCAGAATGATAAGTCGATTAGATTGTTCAATCATTTGCTTACTCTGAATATGCAATCAGCCAGAGGTCAACCACTTTGCAAATGATAGAGCAGCAATGTATGTATTTGAATACCGAGTTTCGATGTGTAATTGTGATCACCAGCATAGTCAGACGACATGTTCGTTTTCGATACAAAACAAAATGTGCATTTTTTACTTTTGAATTATAAAAGATTGTTTGGTGTTTTTAATTTAATTCCATCAATGTAGAATTAACTAGATTGTTTTCAGAGATGATGCAGTTATTGTTCAGTTGAATAATTATAGCTCATATCTTATTATTGCCCATTGCACAAACATGGCAAACTCGTGATCATTATTCAGGTCAGTAAACCCATCACTTTACATCATGACCGATATTAAAAGTGGATTCCAAAAGGCCTGAATTCGGGTACAGTGCTCCTGGATCTCACAGCTGCCCGTGGCATGAGTGGGACACTGGCCTGGTCCTGAATCTGTCCAGAGAGTTTCCAACCTGGGTCCGGGCAGTTATGCAAACATTCCCTCACAGAGAATCATTTGGAATCCACCTTGAGCAAGAGGAAACTAGCCAACAAGCTATCACTGCTCTCAGTGTAGGTACAAATGTTGTCCAAATTAGATACCAATGACTGACCAGGAACCATGCCTTACGAATTCATCCTCAGTCAGCGCCTCGCCCAGGGAGCAGATGTATGGACATGGAGTGTCAGAATCACATCGCAAAAGTTCCTTATGGTTCTGACTTCTGGCATGTCCCCCCATACTCCATAGATCTGAATCCTGGACCAGGCACTGGGTGAAAATGTTCACAATTGACAGTATAATGCAGCATCTTGCGTCTCACAGTGAATCGTCTGAAACTGTATCCAATAAATGAACCTTCACATTCACCAGCATCGAAATAAAATTATGCATATCTGTAAATGGTCAGATACTAATTCATAGGTCACCCAACAGAATGCGTCTGAAGAAATCAGGAGCCAAATATCTTTTTAATAACTGAACTTGGAGGATTTTGTCTAGCTAACCATACATATTGTGCTGACACTTAGGTGAATGTAACAATGCACACCAAAACAGGAAGTCTTGGCCTAACGCTCCTCCCCAGCTTCCTGACCTCTCACACCTCACTCCCTCGCACAGCTCACTCCCTCATACAGCTCACTCCCTCACACATTCGCTAACTGATGTGAGTCCACAAGCTGAGTGAAATATGGAACATTGAACAGTACAGCACAGTGCAGGCACTTCAGCCCTCAATGTTTTGCTAGCCTTTTATCCTACTCTAAGATCAGACTAACCTACATAACCTTCAATGCACTCACTTCCATGTGCCTATTCAGGAGTTTTCTTAAATATCCCAAACGTATCTGACTCAACTACCACCGCTGGCGATGCATTCCGCCCACCCACCACAGATTGTGTGAGGACCTACCACGGATATCCCCCCTCCCCGAAACTTTCCTCCAATCACATTAAAATTATGCTCCTTGTTGATAGCCATTTCTGACATGGGAAAATACTCTGGCTATCCACTATATCTATGTCTCTCAACAACTTGTATCCCTCTAACATGTCACCTGTCATTCTTCTTCGCTCCAGAGAGAAAGGCCCTAGCTCCCACAACCTTTCTCCCTAAGACAAATCCTCCAGTTCAGGTAGCATCCTGGTAAATCTCCTCTGCACACTCTCTGAGGCTTTGACGTGCTTCCTATAATGAGGTAACCAGAACTGAGCACAACATTCCAAGTATGATGGAACCACAGCTTTATAGAGATAAACATTAAGCTTATCCTCTTGAACTCAATTCCGCTGCGAATGAATTTCCAACACACTATATGCCTTCTTCACAACCCTGTCAACTTGGATGGCAACGTTGAGGGATCTATGGTCTGCTCCTCCACATTGCAAAGAATTCTGCCTCTAACCCTATATTCTGTATGCAATTACAATGTTCCAAAATACATCGCTTCACGCTTTTTAAAGTTGAACTCTATCTGCCACTTCTCAGCCCAGCTCTGCATCCTGTCAATGCCCTGTTGCAATCTTCAACAGTCCTACACACTATTCACAACTTCACAGACCTTTGTGTCATCGGCAAAATTACTAACCCACCATTTCACTTACTCACCAAAGTCATTTATAAATTCACAAAGAGCACATTTCCCAGAGCCGATCACTGTGGGACACAACTTGCCTCTGAGCTGAAGGCTAAATATTTTTTCCATCTGCTACCACCCTTTGTCTTCTATGGGCCAGCCAAGTCCACATCCAGATAGCCAAATTTTCTTGTTTCCCATGCCTCTTTACCTTCTGAATGAGTCTACAATGGGGAACCTTACCTAACGCCTTGCTAATATTCTTGTTCACAACATCTATTGGTCTATCATCATCAACGTGTTTTTGTCACATCTTCAAAGAATTCAGTAAGGCTTGTGAGGGATGAATTTCTCCCCGCAAAGCCATGCCGACTATCCCGAATCAAACTATGGTTTTCTAAGTAATTGGAAATCCTGTCCCTCAGAATAATCTCCAATAGTTTGCCCACCACTGATGCAAGACTGACTGTTCTGTCATTCTCAGGATTATCCCTATTATCTGAAAAAGGGAATAACATTTGCCACCCTCCAATAATCTGTCAGTACGCCAGTATATGGTGAGGACGCAAAGATCATCGCCAAATGTACACGAATCTCTCCAGTCACTTCCTGGAGTAACTTGGGGAAACCATATCTGGCGCTGAGGATTTATCTATCCTTATGATTGTACGTCAACCATTCTCTACTTCTGGTCAACTTTTCTGTCCAACCAACTGATTGAGTGTTTTCCATTTCAGTGATATATACAATGCTAGAATCCTGGGCAAGTACAGTTCCCAACATGCCGTGAATCACGGAAAGATAAAAGAAAGGATGCACCAATGCCTTCCTGATGAAGAGCTTATACCATATATAAATTTATTGGCGACAAGAAAATGTCAGGTGCTCAGAATCCTGCAGAAATAACTCACCTCATTATCTCCGAAGGCCTGTCCCCATTGATAAGACCCACATTTAATGTGCGTGTGATGAAATATCACCCATTTGCCTAGTGATGGCAGCTGCACCCCTCATCCACTGACACTCAGTCGCAACTCAGCCTGCCAATTACACTGTGCTCTGCAGAAATTTACCAAGGTCCTTACAACATAGCTCTGAAACCATGATCATCAGAAAGAACAAGGGAAGCAGGTACATGGGATCACCGCCATGTTCATGTTCCGTTCCAAGCCACCCACCACCCTGATTGGGAAGTTTATTGCTGTTCCTTCAGTGTCAATGTTTCAAGGTCCATCCCCAATGGTATTGTACGTCTAACGACAACTCATGAACTCCAGTGTCAGCTCACCACCACCGTCTCAAGGGCAGCAAGGGACGGACAGTAAATGCTGGCCCAATCATATTCTATGAATAAATTAAAATGCAAAATATTGTCCAAACATGCCCAATGCTGGAAACAGTACTTTGGGTTTTGTGAGCTCAGGCTGGTTGGGTTCAGTTCGTAACTTGCTTTTTGTGTACTGCTCAAGGGATAACCTGTCAGTCTTTAGAGGCAGGCTAATAAATCAAGCTTTACATAGACATTGACATTCACACCCCAAATTACTAAGCGCTGTGATAGACAGAAGCAATTCAAACTGTACTCATATTTGACTAAAATGTTTAAACAAAAAGTGATGCTTTTGCCACGAAAATGATTATGAGTGAATATTAGCAGGGAGAAAGTGAGGACAGCAGATGCTGGAGATCAGAGTAAAAACGTGAAGTTCTGAAAAAGCACAGCCGTTCAGGCAGCATCTGAGGAGCAGGAGAGTTGACTATTAGTTCGTAATATTAATACATGGGAAAATAATTGCATATTTTCAAAGTCCTTGCACTTAATAATAATGTGGTCTTGGGTGTGGGAATGAGACTCATCATTTCAATGCTCAATACTGTGAGTTGTGCACTGTTTTCATCATATTGTTGTTATAAACGTGAAGTGTTATTAAGGGGGATATAATGCTTATTGGACAATCTAAAAGTTGATATTATGAAAGGCTATCTAAGCTTTAGCAAAGAGACTTTGCTGTTAATGATTAGAACAATACTGCCCAAATATTTACACAGAGATTTCCAGCTCAAGTCACACACCAAGACGTTGGGCTGGGATCATTCTGGCCATCAATGGAGCTGTACAATTCTGTTTGGACGCTGACATCGTGGAGCTAACATACACTGGATATGATTTATGAGAGATTCTATGTAAGATGCCATGTGCTGCAGGAGTCCATCACCTTTATAACACCTTCATTTAGGATCAGGTCCAAGGTACAGCATTGCAGATTTTAGGTGGCACACAAGAAGAGATATACTTGAAAGCCATGGCTGTTTACAAGCCGTTGTTATAAATATTGAACTGCGTCTGGACCAGCGCCATGTGCTAGTCCATTGACCAGTCTGCCCCACATACATCTCCCTGTAGTTCAGATATGTCTCTAACCAGTCTATTGTGAGGGATTGTGTGAGTAACTGTCCTGCTCCATTTTGGAAGCTTTCTGGACAGATTTTGGAGATAGCCAGTGTTTTAGAGGTCGTGGTGAGGGCCTGTAACACTGTGTCTGAATTCAAGCTTTTCTTCAAAGTCACTTTTAACAGCTTTGGTGCCTGCAAGATGGTGTGTTCACTGATCTGAACATCAATCAGCTATTTACTACAGTCACTGAATTGTGTAATAGTTAGGTGTGCGCTCTGGTATTTCAATTATTGTTCGCTTCAATTATTTTCAACTGAAAAACAATGATGCTTGGGTTAATTTAAAATATGTAAGAAATAAAGTAATATTAACTCTTCATTATAGAAAATGTAAAAGTGACCTGTTGCACATTTCCCACGGACGAATCAAGCAACAGTCAGATATTGTCTGTAAAGCAGAATTCTGTGAACAGGACTATGTCCCAGGAAACATCAGCACCCTCTCTGGAAGGGTCTATCCCACTGGCAGGAGACAACCAGGAAAAGGAGGACAAATCATTGCTATGTATTCAATGCATGGTAGCTCAGTGGTTAGCACTGCTGCTTTATAGTACCAGGGTCCCAAGTTTGATTCCAGCCTCGGAAAACTGCCTGTGTGGAGTTTGCATTTTCTCCCTGTAATTGCGTGGGTTTTCTCCACAGTCCAAAGATGTGCAGCTCAGTTGAATCGACCATGGTAAACTGCCCATAGTGCTAGGTGCATTAGTCAAGGTGGGGGGGGGGGGTGTTCTTCTTTGGAGGGTCGGTGTGGACTGATTGGGCCGAAGGGCCTGGCCCCACAATGTAGGGAATCTAATCTACTCATAGTGCTCATCGTTGATGCTGGATCCTGTGGATGCTAGACTGCTATGCTGCAGGTTATGAGGGAACCAAGAAAAGGGAAACATATAATTGACCACACTGTCACAGATCTGCCAGCTGCAGATAGACCTCTCCATTTTGTTCATCGGGTAGAATGGTCACTGCACAGTCCTTATGCGGGGCAAGGGCTATCTTCACATTTTGCAGACCATCCTCACCATGATCTGCAACCCCTTGAGCACTTGTACACCTCCATCCCCCATCACGAAGGACTCAAATCCCTCTGCTTCTTCCTTTCCCGCCGTACCAACCGGTACCCTTCCACTGACACCCTCCTTCGACTGACTGAACTGGTCCTCACCATGAACAACTTCTCTTCCCTATCCTCCCACTTTCTCCAAACTAAAGGAGTTGCCATGGGCACCCGCATGGGCCCCAGCTACGCCTATCTCTTCGTTGGATATGTGGAACAGTCAATCTTCCGCAACTACACTGGCACCACCCCCCACCTTTTCCTCCACTACATCGATGACTGTATCGACGCTGCCTCGTGCTCCCATGAGGAGGTTGAACAGTTCATCAACTTTACCAACACCTTCCACCACGACCTCAAATTCACCTGGACCGTCTCAGACTCCTCCCTCCCCTTCCTAGAACTTTCCATTTCTATCTCGGGCTACCAAATCAACACAGACGTCTACTATAAACCGACTGACTCCCACAGCTACCTAGATTACACCTCCTCCCACCCTGCCCCCTGTAAAAAAGGCCATTCCAGATTCCCAATTCCTTCGTCTCCACCGCATCTGCTCCCAGAAGGACCAGTTGCAATACCGTACAGCCCAGATGGCCTCCTTCTTCAAAGACCGCAGATTCCCTCCAGATGTGATCGACGATGCCCTCCACCGCATCTACTCCACTTCCCACTCCTCCGCCCTTGAGCTCCGCCCTCCAACCGCCACGAGGACAGAGCCACACTGGTTCTCAAATACCACCCCACCAACCTCCGTATACAGTGTATCATCCGCCGTCATTTCCGCCACCTCCAAACGGACCCCACCACCAGGGATATATTTCCCTCCCCTCCCCTATCAGCATTCCGAAAAGACCACTCCCTCCGTGACTCCCTCGTCAGGTCTACACCCCCCACCAACCCAATCTCCACTCCCGGCACCTTCCCCTCCAACCGCAGGAAATGCAAAACTTGCGCCCACACCTCCTCCCTTACCTCTCTCCAAGCCCGAAGGGATCCTTCCATATCCGCCACAAATTCACCTGCACTTCCACACACATCATCTATTGCATCCTCTGCACCCAATGTGGCCTCCTCTATATTGGGGAGATGGGCCGCCTACTTGCGGAACGCTTCAGCGAACACCTCTGGGATGCCCGGACCAACTAACCCAACCACCCCGTGGCTCAACACTTTAACTCCCCCTCCCACTCCACTAAGGACATGCAGGTCCGTGGACTCCTCCATCGCCAGAACATAACAACATGACTGTTAGAGGAAGAGTGCCTCATATTCTGCCTGGGAACCCTCCAACCACAAGGGATGAACTCAGATTTATCCAGTTTCCTCATTTCCCCTCCCCCCACCTTGTCTCAGTCAAATCCCTCGAACTCAGCACCGCCCTCCTAACCTGCAATCTTCTTCCTGACCTCTCTGCCCCCACCCCACTCCGGCCTATCACCCTCACCTTGACCTCCTTCCACCTATCACATCTCCATCGCCCCTCCCCCAAGTCCCTCCTCCCTACCTTTTATCTTAGCCTGCTGGGCACACTTTCCTCATTCCTGATGAATGGCTTATGCTCGAAACGTCGAATTTCCTGTTCCTTGGATGCTGCCTGACCTGCTGCGCTTTAACCAGCAACACATTTTCAGCTCTGATCTCCAGCCTCTGCAGAACTCACTTTTTACTCAGCACTGAATGGGATAGACTTTAAACAGATTGAGCAAATAATGTTGGTGCATTCATGAGGTGCAATGGGCCATCGGCAGCAGCAGAATCGTAGTCTGTACAACTCATACAGTCTGCAACATCACGGCCCGACTTACCTCCCACTGTACAGAATCCATCACAGCCCGACATACCTCTCACTGTAGAGTAACCTTCACCGCCCAATATCCCTCCCACTCTACAGTAACCAAAACAGCCCAACATATCTCCCACTGTACAGTAACTATCAAGCCAATGAACAACCCTGCGTCAGTGTTAAGTGCAGAATAACATGCTGGTAGCAGTACCAGCCAGACCTAGAGACGAGGGACAACCTCGAGAAACTCTTACTGCCTTCAGCTGCAAATCGGGACGACTTGTATTCCGACAGCACAAGCAGCAAGTGATGGACAGAGTTCAGTGATTCCACTATCAATGGTTCAAATCTATCCCTGCACTCCTGCCCCATGTAGTTTTAAAATATAATGGAAAATGAAAGAGACCTCTGGATGAAGAGGCTGCTGCTCTCCAACAATGAAATCCCCAATTATTTGTGAGCCTAGCATGGCAGGAATAAAATAAAGCTGCTGCATTTGTAACAACTTTCACCCAGGCGGGCTGAGCAGTTGATCCATTCCACCCTCCTTTAGTAGACCCCAATCTTCAAACAATTCGATTCACTCCACACAATGCCAGGAAATGGCTGGAGACACTGCAAACTGTGATTTAACTCCAGAGATTGGTACATCTGTTCCATTCCAACAAGAACACCGACACCTACAAGCAATGTGATAAACTGCCCAAGTGTGTCTTGTGAAAAAAAGCAGGGCCCTTGCATTGCAGCCAGTCACTGACCCATCGGTGTACGGTCCACTGTGGAAATGTGATGGAAGTGTCAACAATAATGGGATCAATCAGCAATAATCTGCTCAGTGACATTCAGGTAGTGATCGTCTGGCTCACTCAGATCCTGAGCGCATTGCAAGCTCAGTTTAAAATAGGGGAACTCCAAAGGGGCAGTGAGAGTAATTACTCTTAACATCGAGTCACCATTTAACAGGGTGTGATAATAGGAGCCCAAGTAAAATTATAGTTAATCAGAATCTGGGCAAGTACTCTCCTGGTGGGAATTATTCCCAGCAACAATAATGCCTGTTGTCAGTGTGAGTAACTGGAACTCCAGCAAAGCTCTTCAGCCATTCCTCTAGAAAGAGTGTCTCCGAGGCTCAACCATTTCCAGCCGCTGCAATGACCCTCTGTCCATCATAAGGTCAGACTGTGGAATGGTCACTGGTTATACCATTGCTTAAACAGCAACAAGATGAACAACATGCTGAAAAGCAACAAGACCTGGAAAACATCCGAGTTTTGTCTGACAAACAGCAAGTAATGTTCACGAAACTCAAGCATTAGGCAAATATATCACGAATGAATCAAACCATCACTCTTTGGTTTTCAATAGCATTCCCATCACTGAATCCCCATCACTGAGTCCCCATCACCGAGTCCCCAACACTGATTCCCCAACACGGTGTCTATCAACATCCTGGATGCAATAATTGACCTGGAATTGCCCTGTACTAGCCATATTAATAACACGGCCTTTAAGTGCACGTCAGAGGTTAAGAATTTACCTACTAACTCCCCAAAACTTATGATAGATTACATTGCAAGAATAACCAAGGTCAAATTCCAGTCAATCTAATAATTATCACGTCCACAACCATCCATCCATCTTCCACTAATGCAAAGCAATAGCAGTGTATGCCATCTACAAGACTCACTGCTCCAAGGCTTATTGGACAGTACCTTCTAAACTCACTTCCATCTAGAAGAATCAAGGCAGCAGGGAATTTGGAAAACCAGTTATCTGCAAGCTCACTCCTTCATACGATCTGATGTGATGAGGTTGGCTCATGAATTTATAATTCCCAACTCCTCAGATCACAAACATCAGTCCAAATGCAGCGAGAGCTGGACAGCAGCCAGGCTTCTGGGCTCACAAGTGATAAGTAACTTCTGTGCCACACAAATGTCGGACAATGACAAATGTAAACCATCTCATCATCGCCATTCGACATTCAAATGCAGTACCATTGCTGAATCCATTGGCACTAACATTCTCAGGTTAATCCAAGACCATTTCCCTGCTACGGTGATAATATTAGATCAGAAGTTAGGAATCCTGCAGCAAGTAACTTTTCTCCTGCCTTGCCAAAACCTGTCCAAAATCTCCAATGTTAAAGTCAGGAATATGATCAAATAATCTCCACTTGGTTGATGAGCACAACTCTAGAAGTACTCAGACAGTTTTACACGATTAAAAACCAAGTAACCGAAATAAATGGTCCCCATCCGCAACGACTCCCTCCCTCCTCCACTGACACTCGGCAGCAAGTATGAGTACATTGACATTTCCTCTGTTAGCACCATTTGCAGTCATTACCACTGCCAGCTGGAAAGAAAAGAACAATATTTAGGGAATAGTGATCATAATTCATTTGATTTTAACATAAGTATTGCAAAGGACAAAGCTAGTCTGAGAAGACACGGTCTAACCTTATTTCTTCAAGTAAACAGAAACATGTTACTAGAAGATAAATCAGAATCAGAGCAGTGGTAGGTAGTCTCAGAGGAGATTAAAGTGATTCTAAGAAAAATGTGTTCTCATCAAGTGAAAAGGGTCAGGCAGTTAAATCTAGAGCACCCTTGAAATCTAGGAATACAAAGGCAGAACAGAAAACCTTACATCACACAACGGGAACGTAATACTACAGAATGCCGAGAGGAGTGCAGAATATGGAGGGGTGAGATCCAAAACGAAATTAGAAAGCATACAGTGTTTGTGAAATGATGCTCTCAAGAAATATCAAATCATCTTTCCAGATCAGAGAAGGAAAAGTAAAATAAGGAATATAAAAGGCAATCAATAGAAACTGTCGAAGGTTTGTAGATGGTTCTGAGTTTCAATTAAAGCTTTAAGGACCTCAACAATGTGGGCTATTGTGAAGAATCTGGAAGAATTGCCTGAGAGGCACATCAGACACTCCTCGGTGTTACTATATTCAGGGATGTGAGATCTGGTCATGGAGACAGGGTGGTAAGGATGGCAAGGTTTGGGAAAGTTTAATGACAAGAGAAATTGTCAGTTCAGTCAAAAAGAAAAAGAAAGCACATCTAAGAGTTTGGGAGCTGAAGACACTCATAAGCCTCGAAAAACATGATAAACGACAGGAAAAACATAAAGAAAAACAGTTGGGAGGACGAAAAAGCATAATGAAATGTCTTTATAAAACAAGATTAAGGAAAATGCAAAAGTAGTTTATCAGGACGAACAGAGTAGCCATGGAAAGAGTACGCCCAATTAAGGACAAAGGAGGGAATTAAGGCGTGGAGCTGGAGAAAGGGGGTTAAGTCTTTAATAAATACTTTGTATTGGTATTCACAAAGGAGGAGGACATGGTGGGTGGTGAGTCAAGAGATGGATATGCTGATATCCGATGTCATTTTGAGATTAAAAATGGAGGCTGTGTTGGATGTTTTGAAAAATATTAAGGTCGAGAAGTCTACATGATATGATGGGATTAATTCCAGAATACTGAGGGGATCGAGGTAGTAAATGGCTGGGACCTTCTGCACACGCTTTGTTTGCCCTTCAGTCACAGCAAGGTTTCAGAGAACTGGAAAAAGCCAATGTGGCTCCTTGGTTGAAGTAGGGCAACACGGATAATTCCAGAAATTTCAGCTCGGTGAGCCTTACATCAGTGGTAAGAAAAATATTGGAGATTCTTACTGGTAGGACTGACTCACATTTGGAAAAATATGGACTTATTCACGATGGGCAACATGGCTTTGTGTGGGGAGAAATGTGTCTCACAAACGTGATTGAATATTTTGAGAAAGTGACAAAAGTGATTGATGAGTGCATGGAGCTGAATGTTGGCCACCTGGACCACTGCAAGGCGTTTGATTTGTTTCCTTACAGCAGGCTCATATAGAAGTTAAAAAGGATTAGCGGTCAGTCAGTAACATAGACAGAGAACTGCTTGGTCATAGCAATCAGTAGTGGTGGAAGGGTGTTTTGTTTCCGTCTGGATATGCATGAATAGATTGGGGGAGTTGTGGATTGTCAGGAAGATTGGCACATGATGCAGCAGGATATACGTGGGCTGGAGACTTGTGTGGAGAAAAAAAACAGATGTAAACTAAAATGAGCAATTGCGAGCTGATACCCTTGAGAAAGTCTGCTGCAGGAGAGAAATATACAATAAATGAAAGACCTCTAAGTACCTTCAGCATTGAAGGGATCTGGGCATACAGATCCATAGTTCCCTGAAAGTGGCAACCCTGGGAAACATTGTTACATGTTGCAGCTGGATAGGACTATATTTCGGCATCGTTTAGAATATTGTGTGCAGGACTGATTACCAGATCAGCAAAAGGATGTCGAGGTATTGTAGAGGGTTTGAAAACCATTTACTAGGATGTTGTCTGGTTTGGAGGATATTAGACATAAGTGGAACCTGTTACAGGTTTACAAAATTATGAGAGGTTTGGATAGAATAGACAGTTGGAGTCTTTTTTTCCCCAGAGTAGAAATATTAATTGCTAGGGGGATAAGTTTAAGGTAAGTGGGGGAAAGGTTAAAAGAGATATGAGAAGCAAGTTTTTTTTTGCTGTGTTCCAGACAGTATGTGAAAGTGTCCGGAATGTACTGATTGAGGTGGCTGCAGAAGAAGATACAACAGCAATGATGGTATCTTGACATGTACAAGAGTTAGCAGGGAATATAATGATATACAACATTTTATAACTTCTAAAGACATCAAGTATCAGTGTAACTTAGTGGACTGAAGGGCCTGTTCCTGTGCTGTACAGTTCAAGACAAGATTTCAGCAAGACAGTGGCCAATTGCTGATTGAATAACTCCTCATGATCAGAAGCCACATTCATGCCGATCTCTCCTCTTTAATTTTCAGGTTCATGTCCTTCCTCCCACTGTGGGGAAACTCAATATGGACAATTTGACATGAATGTTAGAGCTGGTATCTGGTGACACCATCATGACCCTCACGCCTATGGCCTTCTGTCTTGGACATCAGCGTCTCAGGGGACACTGCACAGACCACATCTGCATGTACTAAATATCCTCCAATGCTGGCATGTGACACATGTCAGCCTCACCATGCCATTCCAGCAGATCTCTGACACACTGACAGTACTCTTCTGTACTTCAATGCTGCAGCTCAGGGTGCACTGACAGCTCTCATTGCAATGCTGCTGCAAGGGCACAGTGCTCAGGGATACACCCAGGTCGTGGCCTGTCCCTCTGGGCTACTCACGACGTGTTTGTACACACTCAATGCTGCTGCAAGGACACTGTGCTCAGGGACACCCAACCAGCTCATGGACTGTCCCTCTGGGCTGCTCACTCCGTGTTTGCATACACTCACTTTGAGCTGACTTGAATGCTCACAGAATTATTGCCTTACCTCACCCTGCCTTTAGCAGTGTTACCCCTCAGCTAGAGCTACCAGGCTCACCCGCCTGCTGCACTGTCTTGGTGTTCAGTGCAAACACAAATCCAGGAAGCTTGGCATCATTGTCCACAATCAGTCACGGTGCCTAGCACAGTGAGTCAGGGGGAGTCTCTGATCCCAGTCCGGGACCTTGGACATGGTCAGTCAGTCTCTCGTGGTTGTTAGGGTCAGGACCCTTCCCCTGCAAAGGTGGAGGGTGGTGGTGAGGAGCTGAATGTTGGTAGACTTGGAGGAAGGTATTGGTTCCTTGATTAGCAAGTTTGCAGATGACACTAAGATTGGTGGAGTAGTAGACAGTGAAGGGGAATGTCAGATAATACATCAGAATATAAATAGTTTGGAGAGGCGGGCAGAGAAATGGCAGATGGAGTTCAATTCGGGCAAATGCGAGGTGATGCATTTCGGAAGATCCAATTATACAGTGAATTATACAGCAAATGGGAACGTCCCGGAAAATGGAGATCTGGGTATTCAGGTCCATTGTTCCTTGAAGGTGGCAACGCAGGTCAGTAAAGTGGTCAAGGTGGCATATGGCATGCTTTCCTTCATTGGACGTGGTATTGAGTACAAGAGTTGGCAGGTCATGTTAAGTTGTGTAGGGCATTAGTATGGAATATTATGTACGGTTCTGGTCTCCACATTACCAAAAGGATGTGCATGCACTGACAGCTCTCATTGCAATGCTGCTGGAGGTTCACCAGAATGTTGCCTGGTATAGAGGGCGCTAGCAATAAGGAGAGATTGAAGAGTTTTGGATTATTTTCATTAGAAAGATGAAGGTTGACTGGGGACCTGATTGAGGTTCTCAAAATCATGGGATGTATAGACAAGGTGGATAGCAAGAAGCATTTTTCCCCCAGCGTGTGGGACTCAATTACTAGGGGTCACGAGTTCACAGTGACAGGGGAAAGGTTTAGGGCAGATATGTGCGGAAAGATCTTTACGCCGAGAGTGATGGGGGCCTGGAACACTTTGCCAGCGGAGATGGTGCAGGCGGGAATTATAACGTCAGTTAAGATGTATTCAGACAACTGTATGAATGGGTAGGGAGCAAAGTGATACAGATCCTCACCAAATAGGCGACAGAATAGGCGACAGGTTTAGACAGAGAATCTGGATCAGCAGAGATTTAGCGGGCTGAAGACCCTCTTCCTATGCTGTGATTTTCTTTGTTCTTTCAATGACCTGTAGGTTAGATCGATCTTGTAGTAGGATAAAAGATGAAAATTGAGGGCTAAAGGACCTGTACCGGGCTGTACTGTTCTGTGTTCTAAATAGGGAGGGTTACAATGACAGGAAGAGGTTTCAGGAGGCTGATGAGGATGGGATTTGAATGAATAGCTACATGTTCATGAAGATGGCGAGGTTGGGAGGGATGGAGCAGTTTACAGGGAGAAGGGAGTTAGTAGGATGGAGCGGTTTACGCAGACAGGGAGGATTTTCGGTGAATGGAGCAGATGATAGGGATAAAGTGGTTGTATGGACTGGAGGTCCAAACAGAGATATGGCGGGTAGTCATGACTGAAGATGATTATAGATGTAGGAAGCTTTACTTCTGGAGATGATTTAGATATGAAGGGTGTAGAGTCTGACAGATTATCCAGAAGGGCAGTAGCTTTGGTTGGAGACAGTTTCACAGATAAGGAAGCATTAGTAGCCTCCTCCAGTTTGGTCAAAGTGGAAAGGGTTGTAGGGGAGGGTGACATTTACAAAGGTAGGGGTTTAAGAGCTGGAGAAGGTTATGGAGATAAGTAAATGAATGGAGATACAGGAGGAGCTTACATTGAAATGGTGGGTGTTATCGATGGGGTGATGTTACACTGAGAGTGAGTCTTGTCTGAACTGGATCGGGAGAATCACAGGCTTTCAGTGGGTTATACAGATCGGGAGTGCTGCAGGGACCTGAGCGGATTGTTGTGTCTCCACCGAAGGATAGTATCTTTAGGAATGGAAGAGGTTACGTAGATACAGAAACATTGAACACATTGTGTGACGCCTTCTTTTTGTTGAACAAAGCCTCAATATCCCCCATCAGCCAGGGATCCCTAAACCTGCCAGCTTTTTCCTTCACTCTAACAGGGACATATTGGATTCTTGAGATCACACTTTTAAAAGCCTCCCATTTGCCAGTCATTCCGTATCCTTCAAACAGACCACCCAGTGGATGGGTGCATGATGTGGAGGAGCTGGTGTTGGACTGGGATGGACAACGTTAAAAATCACACAACAGCAGCTTACAGTCCAGCGGGTTTATTTGGAGGCACTTGGTTTCATAGCGCTGCTTCATCAGGTGGTTGTGGAGCACAATAATCAGGCCCAGAATTTATAGCAACAGGATTGCAGTGTCATGGAATGTAATACCAAACAAATTTAGTTTAACATTTCTTCTTTCAGAATGATCACCTTGACTTCAAAAGCTCGTGCTTCGACTTGAACCATAAGGGCACTAGTATCCCTGGGTGGAGATTTGCTTGTCTTACCCTGGAAGGTTTAAAATATTTTGGCAGGGGTTTGGACTCTGAGTAAGAGAGGTACCATCAACCAGTCAGGGGAAAATACATCAGCCATCGAGAGCAAGTTTCCTATCCCGGATATCCGGGACACAGTCAAGGGAGGGAAAATACTTCTGGTTTAAAGGACATTTATTTCAACACACGAGGCCTGACTGATAAGGCAGACGAGCTCAGAGCATGGATTGGGTCTGGTGACTGGGATATTATAACCATAACAGAAACATGGCTGAGAGAAGGGCAGGACTGGCAGCTCAGTGTTCCAGGACACACAAGGTACAGGCGTGACAGAAGGACAAGTAAGTGAGGAGGGGAAGCTGCCTTATTGATAAGGGAGGACATAACCACAGTGCTTAGAGAGGATACTCTTTTGGGGTAATCAAATGGGGTCATATGGTTAGAAGTTAGAAATTAAAAGGGGATGGTCAGTCTGCTGGGATGGTGTTCTGGATCCCCAAACAGCCAGCGGGTACTAGAGGAGCAGGTGTGAAGAGAGATTACAGATACCTATAGAAATAAGAGAATAGTATTAGTTGGAGATTTTAACTTCCCCTGTATTGACTGGACCACCAGAATATAAAAGTCCTGTATGGGGTGGAATTTGTGAAATGTGTTATGTTGAAGTGATACAGTGAGAATTCATGGCCAGTGTGGTCCTGACAAGGGAATAGTAAAGGCATCAAGTCCAGCGAATACTGGTTAAGCGATATCCTAAGTTTGATAAAGAAAATACATTGCAATAAACTAATTTGAAGCCCTTCGAAAGTATAGAGTGTGCAAGGGGGCTTCTTAAAAATGAAGGACAAACAATGGCTATTAAACATCCTTTGTAGATAGTTTTAAACAAAAGCCACAAGGTATTTCAGAATAAGAGAATTACTGGGGAAATTTAGAAGCCAAATGGACAATAGGTACATGGAGCCAGAGGAAGTAGGTGAGGTCTTCAATGAATGCTTCCCACCTATATTCACACAGGAGCAAGGCATTGTAGCCGGGGATTTCAGTTGGGATGGTGAGTTTCTCAAACATATTAAGATCATTAAGGAGGAGATATTAAATGTTTTCACAGGCTCAAAGGTGGAGAAATCCCCAGTGCCCAATGAAATGTATCCCACGCTGCTATGAGAGGTAACGTAGGAGATTGCTGGGACCCTGGTGGATATATTTAATAACTTGCTGGCCACAGATAAAGTGCTGAATGGCTGGAGGATAGCTAATGTGGTTCCTTTGTTCAAGAAGGGCAGCAGGGATAGGCCAGGTAATTACAGAGCAGATAGTCTGACAGCAGGGGGAGGGAAATTATTGGGAACAATTCTGAGGAACAGAATGAATCAGAATTTGGAAAGGCAGAGATCAGTTAGGGATACTCATAATAGATTTGTTAGAGTAATATCCTTTCTCAAATTCAGCTGAGATTTTTAATTGAAATTACGATTGAGGATTTTGATGAGGGCTGTGCAGATGATGTGGGTTACATGAAGTTCATTACATCGTTTGACGAGGTCTCACATAGAAGCCTGGTCCAACAGACCAATGGGATCCAAGGCAATTTGGAAAACAGGATCCACAACTGGTGGAGGGCTGTTTTACGATTGAAATTCTTTCACCAACGGGTGTACCACAGGGATCTGTGCGGGAACCATTGCTGTTTATTATATACATTCATCACTCTGATGTGAAATCAGAAGATATCATTAGTAGGTTTGCAAATGACATGAAAGGTGAGCGTGTTGTCCATAGTGAGGTGGATGGTGCCAGGCTGCAGTCTGAAGGTAAAGGCTGGGACAGAATTTCATGACAGGAACTTAAGTAGAAACATCAGGAAAGAGCACAACAGACAATGAGGGAAAACTGATTTATTTTGAAATTAATCCAATTTAATCAAAGGCCTAACAATTAAGGCAAATGAAGTCGGCGCATGGATGAGAACATGGGACTGGAATACCATAGATATGGCAGAAACACAGCTGAGAGTGGGACAGGAGAGGGAGCTCAATATTCCAGGGTACAGATTCCATAGGAAGGATAGAACAGGAGGTGAGAGAGGAGGGGTGGAGTTTTTGATCAGTGAAATATCACTGCAGCACTTAGAAAGGATATTCCTAGGGAACGCCCATTGAAGCGATGATCGTGCAGTTGAGAAATGGGAATGGGTCATCAGTTTGATATGACTGTACTACAGGCCCCCAACAGTCAGCGAGATTTTGAGCAGCAAATATGTCGGGAGATCTCAGATATCTGTAAGGATGATAGGGTTGGAATGGTCAGGGATTTTAACATTCTAAACCTAGTCTGGGACTACCAGAGTGCTCAGAGCTTGAATGGGTGGAATTTGTTAGGCATGTACAAGAAAAATGTCTCAGTCAGAATGTAAATGGTTGGACTGCAGGAAGGGGTAAAACCTGACCTCCCCTTGGGGCCCAGGTAGGGATAGGGACTGGGGCTACACTTTGGCAAAGTGAGCAGAATTGTATTAGTTTGAAAATAGCAATGGAAAAGCACAAGCCTGGTCCACAAGCCAAAGATCAAAATTCGTCTTGCTGTAATCCAGAAGGTATTAGTGAAGAGCTTTGGCAATTGATTGTGGAGGCTATTTGCAGGTAAAGGGATGTCAGGCAGGTGGGAAGCTTTCAAAAGAGAGATAAAATGGGAGTTCAGGGACACCATGTCTCTGTTAGTGTGAAGGACAATGCTGACACAAGTGAGATACACTGGATGACTGGGGGTATTGAGACTCTGGTCAACAAAAAGGGGGCACGTGTCACATATAGGCAGCTGGATTAAGGGAATCCATTGAAGAACATAGAGGGTGGAGTAATTCACTTCAGAGGGAAATCAGGAGGGCACAAAGCGGACCACAAAAAGCATTGGCAAATCAGGCTGAGGAAAATCCAAAGAGATTCTTCAAGTATATTCTTCAGGAGATTAACTAGAGGAAGAATATAGCCCCTTGACGATGAATGGGGCCATCCAAGTGTGGAAACACAGGAGATGGGAGAGATCCTGAACAAAACTTTCATGTTTGAATTTAACTTGGAGAAATACTGGGCAAGTCAGGGAATAAGGAACAGTGACATCTTCAAAAAACTCCACTTAACAGAACAGGAGGTACTGAAGGTTCTAAAATGCATATAAGATGGACAAATCCTTGGGAACTAATCACGTATATACCAGGATATTGCGGGAAGCTCAGGAAGAAATTGTGGTGCCCCATAAAGAGATATTTCTATCACTGAGAGCCATGGGTGATGAGCTGGAAGCCTGGAGGGTGGCTAAGGTTGTGCCAGTGTTTAGGAAAGACTGCAAGGGAAAGTCAGGGACATCAACACCAATTAGTTTGATGTCAGCGATGCAGACTTTGTTGGAAGCGATTCTGCAGGACAGGAGTTACATACATTTGCAACGACAAGGATTGATTAGGGATAATCAGCACAGCTTTGGAACGCTGCATAGAATTTTGATCATCCTGATCTTGGAAACATTTCCTGAAACTGCCAACGGAGCAAAGATTGACGAAGATGTTACTGATCCTGGAGGGTTTGACAGAAACGGAGAGGCTGGATAAGCTGGAAAAATATATGGGGTAATGAGATAGATTTGGTAGATAAGTCTAAGTATTTTGCGAAGAATGTTCTACAGCACACAAGTACAAAAAAGCAACTGGAGAGACACGAGGGCTCCTCAGTGATCAGTGAGGCCATCCAAGTGTCGAATCACAGGAGATGGGAGACAGCCTAAATGAGCGTTTCATGTCAGAACGTACTGTGAACAAAGACTAGGAAACAAAGGGAAATAAACAGTGATGGCTTGTAAAGAGTCCCCATTACAGAAGAGGTGGTGCTGGAGGTCTTAGAACACAAAGGTAAAGAAAGCCCTAGGTCTTGAACAAGTGTATATAGAAACGTTGTGGCAAAGTAGTAGCAGGGACGCGAGCAGATATATTTATATCATTGTCCTTCATATTTCCACCGGGTGTAGGTGTCTGAGGGGTGACCTTATAAAGGTTTATAAAACCATGAGGCATTACAGGTAGCCAACGTCTTTACCACAGGGAAGTGGAGTCCATAACTAGATGGGCTTGAACTGCAGAAGAATAAGGTGTTAGCAATTCTGGAAAGTGAAAACAAAAGGTCCCCTGGGCCAGATGGGATTTATTGTTGGCATCTCTGGGAGGCCAGTAAGGAGATTGCTGAGACTTTGGCTTTGATCTTTATGCCATCATTGCCTTCAGGAATAGTGTCAGAAGGCCGGACAACTGCAAATGTTGTCCCCTTGACCAAGAAGGTGAATAGCGACAACCTTGGTAATTATAGAGCTGTGAGCCTTACTTTGATTCTGGGTAAAGTGTTGGAAAGGCTTGTAAAACCTAGCATTTATAATCATCTGGAGATGAATATGTTGATGAGGGATAGTCAGCACGGTTTTGTGAAGGGTAAGTCATGCCTTACAAACCTTGTTGACTTCTTTGAGGTGACCAAACAGGTGGATGTGGGTAAAGCAGATCTTGATATTGCAGATGAGTAGAGAAATCACTGTGTCCATGCACATGGATCGCTGAAAGTTGCCACCCAGTTTGATAGGGTTGTTAAGAAGGCATACAGCACGTGAGCTTTTATTGGTACAGGGACTGAGTTTTGGAACCATGAGATAATGCTGCAGCTGTACAAAACTCTGGTGCGGCCGCATTTGGAGTGTTGCCTATGGTCCAAGTCACCACATTAGAAGAAGAATGTTAAAACATTTGGAAAGGGTTCCGAGGAGTTTTAATACAATGTTACCTGGTACGCAGGGAAGATGTCATGAGGAAGTCTGAGGGACTTGAATCTGTTTTTGTTTGAGAGAAGAGTTTAAGGCCAATTAATTGAGAGATATAAGATAATCAGAGGGTGACATGGTTGGGACAGTGAGAGCCTTTTCCCTCGGATGACGATGCCTAACACGAGGGCAAATAGCTTTATATTGAGGTAACAATTAATATTAATTAATAGATATGGGACAGATGCCAGAGGTAGGTTCTATACTCAGAATAGTAGTCTGGCGCACTGACCTCTACACTGCTGAAGCCATACGCCAACTCAAGGACACCTCTTCCTATTGCTCCCTCGACCATGATCCCACCCCCATCACCAAACCATCACCTCACAGACAATACAGAACCTCATCACCTCAGGAGATCTCCCACCCACAGCTTCCAACCACATAGTCCGGGAACCCTGCACTGCCCATCCTACCTCCTTCCCAAGATCCACAAGCCTGACCACCCTGGTCGACCCATTGTCTCAGCATGTTCCTACGCCACTGAACTCAGTTCTACCTATCTCAACACTGTCCTATCCCCCCTAGTCCAGGAACACCCCACATACGTTCGAGACACCACCCACGCCCTCCACGTTCTCCACGACTTCCGTTTCCCCGGCCCCCAACGCCTCATCTTCACCAATGATATCCAATCCCTCTACACCTCCATCCGCCATGACCCGGGTCTCCAAGCCCTCCGTTTTTTTTCCCCTCTCCAGACATCCCCAACAATACTCTTCCACTGACGCTCTCATTCGTTTGGCCAAACTGGACCTCACCCTTAACAATTTCTCGTTTGAATCCTCCCACATCCTCCAGTCCAAAGGGGCAGCCATGGGCACACGTACGGGCCCCAGCTATGCCTGTCTCTTTGTTGGTTACGTAGAACAGTTGATCTTTGTAATTACACCGGCACCAGTCCCCACCTCTTCCTCTGCTACATTGATGACTGCATTGGCGCCACCTCGTGTTCCCGTGAGGTTGGTTGAACAATTCATCAACTTCACCAACACATTCCACCTTGGCTTTAAATTTAGCTGGGACATCTCTGACAACTCCCTCCCCTCCCTGAACTTCTCCATCTCCATTAATGACGACCGACTTGACACTGACATTTTTTACAAACCCACCGCCTCCACAGCTACCTGGATTACACTTCTTGCCACCCTACCTCTTGCAAAAATGCCATCCCGTATTCCCAATTTCTCTGCCTCCACCGTATCTTCTCCCAGGAGGACCAGTTCCACCACAGAACACAACAGATGGCCTCCTTCTTTAGAGACCGCAATTTGCCTTCCCACGTAGTTAAAGATGCCCTCCAACGCATCTCGTCCACATTCCGCACCTCCGACCTCAGACCTCACCCCTCCAAACGTAACAAGGACAGAACGCCCCTGGTGCTCACCTTCCACCCTACCAAGCTTCGCATAAACCAAATCATCCGCCAACATTTCCACCACCTCCAAAAAGACCCCAGCACCAGGGATATATTTCCGTCTGCACCCCTTTCCACCTTCCGCAAAGACTGTTCCCTCCGTGACTTCCTGTTCAGGTCCACGCCCCCCTACAACACACCCTCTCATCCTGGCACCTTCCCCTGACACCGCAGGAACTGGATAACCTGCGCCCTCACCTCCTCCCTCACCTCTATCCAAGGCCCTGAGGGAGCCTTCCACATCCATCGAAGTTTTACCTGCTCATCCACTAATATCATTTTTTGCACCCGTTGCTCCCAATGCAGTCTCCTCTACATTGGGGAGACTGGGCGCCTCCTAGAGGAGCCAATAGGGAACATCTCCAGGACACCCGCACCAATCAACCACACTGCCTCGTGGCCCAACATTTCAACTCCCCCTCCCACTCTGCTGAGGACATGGAGGTCATGGTCCTCCTTCACCTCCGGTCCCTCACCACCAGACGCCAGGAGGAAGAACGCCTCATCTTCCGCCTCGGCACACTTCAACCCCAGGGTATCAAAGTGGACTTCAACAGTTTCCTCATTTCCCCTTCCCCCACCTCACTCTATTTCCAAACTTCAAGCTCAGCACTGACCCCATGACTTGTCCGGACTTGTCCTACCTGCCTATCTCTTTTTCCACCTATCCACTCCACTCTCTCCTCCCTGACCTATCACCATCATCCCCTCCCCCACTCACCTAATGTACTCTATTATACATTCTCCCCACCCCACCCTCCTCTAGCTTATCTCTCCACACTTCAGGCTCTCTGCCTTTATTCCCGATGAAGGGCTTTTGCCCGAAATGTAGATTTCGCTGCTCCTTGGATGCTGCCTGAACTGCTGTGCTCTTCCAGCACCACTAATCCAGAATCTTTGCTCAGAATTGTCAGGCATGGAATGCATGGCCTGAAACAGTGGTAGACTGGCCAACTTTAAGGGCATTTCAACAGTCATTTGATAGGCATATGAATGAGAATGGAATAGGGAATGTTAGATGGGCTTCAGATTGGCTCGACAGGTTGGCGCACATTGAGGACTGAAGGGCCTGTACTACACTGTCATGTTCTTATGTTCTGTATTCTGGAGGGCATAAGTAGGAGATGGGTGAGGAAAAAAAAACTTAAAAGTGTTTGGAGGAGAAGATTTTCCACACAGAGTATGGTGAAGGTATGGAATGGGTTTCCAGGGGAAGTTTTAGGGGAAAGTACAATAACAACATGTAAAAGACATTTGAGTAGGTGCATGGAGAGGAGAAGGTTTGAAGAGATATGGGACAAGTGCAGGGAAACGCGACTCATTCAGCGACTCTGGTCAGCATGGACTAGTTGGATCGAAGGAACCGTTTCCATGCTGCATGACCCTGTCTCCTGTTATTGGAGGAGGAGACTACTGAGATAAGGCACGGAAGAAAGTTACAGCGATAGGGATGGTAGTCTGTAATGCAGTACAATTCAAATATGTGGAAGGAGTATAGGGAAGGGAGGAGGTTACCGGGACAGGAACTGTTATAGGAGTTAAAAATTATGGAAGACACTAGTCACCAAAACATGCCATAGATAGAGTGTTGCAGAGTAGTGAGTCTTAGCACAACATAACTTACTATAAGTGTGTTTATTGAGCCAGGTGCGTGTCTGTACTGTACTCCCCCTCCAGCACTCTATCTATGTCATGTTTTGTTAGCCGATGTTTGGAACTCTCTCTTTGCTCTCTGCTCTGTTCACTGTGAGTGATCTTACTTCACTGCAGGATTTGTTGAAGACTCCAAATCTCCCTTCCTTTCGTCTCCCTGGCTGATCAACCATCTTCAATGTGGCGATGGACGATACACCTAGCAGCTGGGAAGTCTATTGAGTCAGGTCCTTCCTAATACCTACAGGAGTCAGAGGAATTGACAGTTTGGGAAATTAGAATGAACCCGTGAGGGATACACATGGAGAATGAAACTCAGTCCAACAGAGATCTGAAAAAAACCCTGTCTCCATCCCTGGCCTGTGCTGCTGCGTCTCTCTGGAGTGAAGAATTCAATTGGCTCAGGATCCGCAATAGCTGCAAGAGTGAGAGACACTGACAGAAGCAGCAATTAGACCCTCACAGTGATGGATACCACATGGAGTGAGTCTGAGTGATATCACCAGAGGGCAGGAAGATTTCATAACGAAACAATCATGGAAGAAGAACAGGTTTAGGTTCCTGATGCCCTGGTGTCAGTGCTCAGGAATGAGCAACCTTTGAGCAGGTGAAATGATGGTCTCGTGTTATTACTGCGAGAGCATGTATCCAAAAGCTCATCCAATGTTCAGTGGAGGCAGGTTTCAATCCCAAAATCAGAAATGGTGGAATTTGCAATCATCATTTTTTAAAAATTAACAATCCATGAATAAGTACGAAATCATTGCTGATGTCCAAAATAATGTTTGTTCGTGAAAAATACACTCGGGGACATCTGTCATCCTCACGTGGTCTGTACGACATCCCCACAGCAAAATGTTTGCCTCTGAAATGGCCGAGCAAGTTACTCAGCTCAAGGGCAGCGAGGGCTGGGTAAGAAAGGCTGGTCAGCCAGAGACACCAACATCCCATACCTGAGTTTAAAAATAAACCATTCGGATGGTCCCGCTGGAAGTGGGCTGGGACCAGTATCGTGGCCAATCACGTTGGTAGGTTTACGGACAGGGCTTTAAAATGACAGAAAGGATCAGGGACAGAGTTCAGGTAAAAGGAACTTTCCATATCCAAATAGAAAAGGTGAAGCTTTGGAACAGCATGGGAATGAGGGCTGAAGACAAGCAGAAAGGACCAGGATGGGACCAAGTTTCACTAAAACTATACGTCAGCGAATCAATGTGTTACAGGAAATTGTAGGAAACAGTAAATTATGTTTTTTTTGTAGAATGGACAAAGCCTCTGCCATAAGGTAGATGGATTTGTGACACAGAGATAAAAGAGAGTTAGACATCAGGGTGACGTGGTTACAGGATGAAAAAAGGTAGACATAAATATTCAATGCTTCACCATCTTGTGCAAACTCAGGCAAAGTGGACAACGCTAACAATAATGGATAACAAGGGCATTACAGAGAAAGCATTTGGCCTCAGATCATGATGTAGAGTCAGTCTGAATGTAAATTTTGGCTACTACTTGCTACGGACACAAACAGCAGGACGGTTGTGGGCCACTGAACAGCATTTCATTGCTCATCACTGCATTAAACAGGAACTCATTGGAATTTGTAACAAAGGCGTAATGACAATTCAGTGAAAATTCAAAATTCGTATAATCTTGACAATCACACTGACAGCAGTGATATTGGAAGGGAAGTTCGAAGTTTTTTTGTGTTTCTTTAAATAACACATTGTGCAACTGGCTAGGGATGTAACTATGTCAGATCGACGTTGTGTGATGAAACTTACTGAATGAGTAATGTCACCTGGAGAGATCCTGTGGGAAAGTGTGATAAAGTGCATTTTAAAGAAATATAAAATTTTAAAGTGAATTGCAGAAAGGACAAGCTACGACTAAAAACAAAAAAAAAAAGCCAAATACATGAGTTTGAGAGGAGAACTGACCAAGGTAAAAAAGCTAAACAGACTGAAACATGTGTGTGTGTAAATGAACAGTGGTAAACATTTGAAGGAACAGTATAAATCTCTCAACAAAAGGATATTCCATTGAAACAGACAAAGCCTCAACAAGAAACTCACACCTGTCCCTCACACAGAAAAAAATGGATCATATTATATTATGAAGCTGAGAAGATCACCAAAAAGTACTTGAAGTCCTGAAGTGCGAGAGTGTTTTAGGAGTACGTTTTAAAGGGGTTGTAAAGGGTCTGCAAGCAGGAGAAGGGCAGTTGGCAGAGGAATCCCTGTGAGGTTATAATGTCACAATAAGAACAGGGAGAGGTGAAGGTGTTGGAGGTGGTGAGAGTGTTACAGAGAGTGGTCATGACCTGAAGAATGTTTCGAACTAAGTACAGATTCTTGCAGCTGGAGGGGTTTGCAGAAGTAGGGAGGGACATATATATATTTGTATTTATTCATTTATGGGATGTGGTTGTCACTGCCTGGACTAACATTCTTTGAACCCACTCTGAATTGCCCTGAGGGCAGCTCCGAGTCAGCCCTCTTGTTGTGGGTCTGGAGTCAAATGTTGGCCAGACCAGGTGAGAATATTTGTCGTCCTTCCCGAAAGCAAGGAAGTGAACCTCATGGGTTCTTCCTACTGATCAGCAATGTATTTACTTTGGCCTCGCCAATGTCTTGTACAGATACAACATGAGATCCTAACTCCTCCTCTCCATGTTCTGACCAATGAGGGTAACCATCCCAAACGCCTGCTTCACCAGCCTGCCTGCCTGTGATGCAACTTTAAAAGAACTGTGTTCCTGCATCCCTGTGTCTCTGACTGACAACACCACCCAGGGCCCGAACATTAACTGCACAAGTCCCACCCTGCTTTGTTTCACCAAAATGGAACACTTCACATTTATCTAATTAAACTCTATCTGCTATTCTTCAGTCCACTATCCCAGCAGTACTGTTCATCCTCTTGTATCATAGATAACCTTCTTCACTGTCCACTTTACCACCAATGTCAGTGTCACCCAAGAAGTTTATTTGCCAGGAAACCAATATTCCCATCCAAACCATTTATCCAAATGACAAACAACAGTGGACCCACTACACCGCTGGTCTCATCCCTCCAGTCAGAAAAACAACATGTATCCCACCACACTATGTTTCCGACCATCAAGCCAATTTTGTATCCAGTTGACTGTCCCCTCCTGAATGCCATATCTTTTTACATTGATCTGAGCTTATTATCCAGTTTATCATACAGATCATAGAACACAGAATGAGACAGCATAATACCCTTCGGCCATGATGTCATGCCAACCTTTTACTCAACTGTAAGGTCAAACTAACCTACATAAACTTGATTTTACTATTATCCATGTGCCTAACCAAAAATCTATTAAATGTCCCGTTACACCCATCCATCACTCTCTGTGTAAAGAACCTAGATCTGAAATTTCCCCTTACCCACCCTCCAATCACTTTAAAATTATGCCCCTTGTACCATGTATGCCATGGGATAAAGACGTCTCTCACTATTCACTCTATCTATGCCTCACACCATCTTGTTCACCTCTACCAAGTTGCCCCTCACCCTTCTTCACTCCAATAAGAACAGCCGAAGCTCCCTCAACATTCCTTCATAAGACATGCACTCCAGTCCAGGCAGCATCCTGGTAAATCTCCTCTTCACCTTCTCTAAAGATTTCATATCCTTCCTGTAATGAGGGGATCCGAACTGAACACAATATTCTAAGTGCGGTCTAATCAGGGCTCTATAGAGCTGCAGCATAACCTCATGGCTTTAATACTCAACACAACATATTCCTAATTAACAACATTATCAGCTTGGGTGACAAATTTGACGGATCTCAGGTCATGAAATCCAAGATCCATCTGTTCCTCCAGACTATCCAGTGCTCTGCCTTTACCCCTGTATTCTGCAAAGTGAATCACTTCACACTTCTCCAGATTTGACTTCATCTGCCACTTCTCTGCCCAGCGCTACATCCTGTCAAAGTCCAGTTGCAACTTACAACAAAACTCAACACTATTCACCACTCCACTAACCTTCGTGTCATTACCAAACTTACTAACCAAATCTTCCACTCACACATCCAAGTCATTCATAAACTCACAAAGACCAGAGGTCCTGTAACCTCTCCCTGCAGAAAACCACTGGTAACCGAGTTCCAGGCTGAATGCGTTCCGTCTGTCATTACCCTCTGTCTTCCATGGACCAGGAATTCTGTATCCAGACTGGCAGGTTTCCCTCCATCCCATGTTCTGTACTTTTCCAATGTGCCATAAATGCCGTTTGTCACATTCTCAAAGGATTCAATAAGATTTATGAGGCATGACCTTTCCCTTACAAAGCCATGCTGACTCTCTGTAATCAAACTGTGGTTTTCCAAGGAATCATAAATCCTGTCTCTCTGCGTCATCTCCAATAATCTGCACATCACAGACAGAAGACTGACAGGTCTGTAGTTAAGAGGATTATCTCTATTCCCTTTTTTAAACAACTCATGGCTGATTCACCTAACCTGCTCATCTTTGGACTGTGCGTGGAAACCGGAGCACCTGTCAGAAACCCATGCAGACATGGAGAGAATATGCAAAATACACACAGTTAGTCGCCCGGGGCTGGAATCAAAATCGCGCCCCTGGTGCTGTATGGCAGCAGTGCTAACCACTGAGCCACCGTGCTGGCCCATGTAACTCTCTAGAGCCCTGCTTCTGATCCTTGGTTCCTCAACCTTAATTTAGCTTCCTTCTTCCTCTTGACTAGATGTTCTACATCCATTGAAACCTTGGCAAATGCTTTGCTGGAGTCCATGTAGACAACGTTGACTGCTCTGCCTTCACCTATCTCTTGGCAACCTCCTCAAAGAGTCAATCCAGTTTGTGAAATACGGAATTCCACTCACAAAGCCATGCTGACCATCTCTAATCAGCCCCTGCCTTTCCAAATATATGTAGCTCATTTCTCTCAGAATTTCCTCCAACAACTTCCCCATCACTGGGCTGAATGGGCTGTAATTTCCTGGCGTTTCCCTGCAGCCCTGAACTGCTTGAACAGCATTAAGCATCCTGTAGTCTTCTGACACCTCATTGTGTCTGTTGATGATATAAGTATCTCTGTTAGGGACACCGCAATCTCCTCTCTCGCTTCCCATAATATTCTAGGTTAGATCTAATGAGCTACTGAGGATTGATCTATCTTTACTTGTTTTAAGATTCCAGCACTTTCTCTACTCTGGTGAGGATTTCTTCCAAGACATCGTTATTTATTTCCCAAGTTCCCGAGCTTTTATGTCTTTCTCCACAATAAATACTGACAAGACTATTTTGTCTAATATCTCACCCACCTCCTGACAGTTAAAGTGTCTATTGTCTACCAAGTTACTCCTTAGCCCTTATTGAATCTTGGGCAAAGGTTTCTGAAAATTTAAATAAACTATATCCTATGAACAAGCACTCCTACACCCGTATCTATTCGGCCATTTATACTCACAACAATAAAAATACAATCCAACAGGCTCAAAACCACAATTGCTTTTTATTAAAAGTGTTTCTAAAGGTCCAGTTATTGTTTATAAATCTTTCATGTCTAACACATTCCAGCTCCTGACCTACTGTCAGGCTAACACTGTGTTGTTTCAGACTGACAGCAGACAGGTTTATGGGAGTTCTTGTTTCTCAATCTGAAAAAGGTAGCTTACAGGTTCAACAGGTAATCGAGGCTTTGGAAATATGGAGGGTCATGGGGACTGAAGGACATTATGGTAATAGGAAGTGATGTGGGAACTGTATGAGATTATGGACATAGAGAGTGCTGTGGTGACTGAAAACATTATGGAGATTAGGAGTGATGTGGGGCCTGAAAGTGGCCAAAGAGATCTGGAGGGCTCTTGGGACTGAATGAAGTTGCACAGATCAGGAGTATTATGGGGACTGAAGGAGGTTTACTCTGAATGGGAGGGTCGTCGGATCTGGATGAGATTATGAATTTAGGGAGGGTCGTGGGGCCTTTTGAAGGTTATGGAGTTATGGAGGTTTTTTTGGGAATGATACAGGTTACATTGATGGGAAGAGTCGTGGGAACTGAAGGAGTTTATGGAGATAGGGAGAGCTGTGGGGTCTTTAGGAGCTTATACACGTAGGGAAGACTGTGGGGACATGAAGGAGGTTATTGAGATAGTAAGTTTATAGAGAAGCACAGGAAAAAGAGCAGGTATCGGCAATTTGATAACACAGTCGGTCCCACCATTCAATATGATCAGGACTGATATCTAACCCAGTACAGTATTACTGCTTTCACAACTTACCCTGATATTATAGTGACTACTGGCATTTAGTGATACAGCAGGCCGTAGTAACTGGGACGAGAGTGTGTCTTACAGAGATAGGGAGAGTTGTGGAAGCTGGAACAGGTGACAAATACAGGGAAGGTTTTAGGAATGGAAGGACTTTACACGGATTTAGAGGAATGCAGGGATGGGACATAATATCAATCACAGGAAGGATTTTGGGAGCTCGATCTGAGACGGGTACAGCTGAGAACAGAAGTGAATCAAACAGTCAGGGCAGGCAGGGACAAATACATTAAACTGCATTTATTTCAATGCAAGGGACCTAATAGGGAAGGCAGATAAACTCAGGGCATGGTTAGAAACATGGCAATGTGATCTCATAGCAATTACAGAAACATAGCTCAGGGATCGGCAGGACTGGCAGATTAATGTTCCAGGAAAGAAACTACAGGAAAAATAGAAAGGGAGGCAAGAGAGGAGGGGGAGTGGCGTTTTTGATAAGGGATAACATTACAGCTGTGCGGAGGGAGGATATTCCCAGAAATACATCCAGGGAAGTTATCTGGGTGGAACTGAGAAATAAGAAAGAGATGATCACCTCATTGTGATTGTATTATAGACCCCCCACTAGTCAGAGAGAAATTGACAAACAAACTTGTGAGGAGATCTCAGCTGTCTGTAAGAATAGTAGGATAGTTATGATAGGGGATTTTAACTTTCTCAACATTGACTGGGACTGCCATAGTGTTAAAGGCTTAGATGGAGAGGAACTTCTTAATTGTGTACAAGACAATTTTCTGATTCAGTATTACTACTAGAGAAGATGCAAAATTGGCCTATACTTGGGAAATAAGACAGGGCAGGTGACTGAGGTGCCAGTGGGGAAACCCTTTGGAGCCAACGACCATAATTCTATTCGTTTTAAAATAGTGATGGTAAAGGATAGACCAGATCTAAAAGTTGAAGTTCTAAATTGGAGAAAGGCCAATTTTAACGGAATTAGGCGAGCACTTTCGAAAGCTGATTGGAGGCAGATGTTCGCAGGTAAAGGGACAGGGGAAAATGGGAAGCCTTCAGAAATGAGATTACAAAAATCCAGAGAAAGTATATTCCTGTCAGGGTGACAGGGAAGGCTGGATGACTAAAGAAGTTGAGGGTTTGGTTAAGAAAAAGATGGAAGCATGTCAGATATAGACAGGATAGATCGAGTGAATCCTTAGAAGAGTATAAAGGAAATAGGAGTATCCATAAGAGAGAAATCAGGAGGGCAGAACCAGGGCATGAGATAGCTCTGGCAAACAGAATTAAGGAGAATCCAAAGGATTTTTACAAATATATTAATGACAAAAGGGTAACTAGGGACAGAATAGGGCCCCATCAGCAAGGCAGCCTTTGTGTGGAGCCACAGAAAATTGGGGAGATACTAAATATATTTTGCATCAGTATTTACTGTGGAAAAGGATATGGAAGATATAGACTGTAGGGAAATAAATGGTGATATCTTGTAAAATGTCCAGATATACAGTGGAGGGAGTGCTGGATGGCTTGAAACTCTTAAAGGTGGATAAATCCCCAGGACCTTATCAGGTGCATCCGATAACTCTGTGAGAAGCTAGAGAAGTGATTGCTGGGCCTCTTGCTGAGATATTTGTGTCATCAATAGTCACAGATGAGGTGGCGGAAGACTGGAGGTTGGCAAGCATGGTGTCACCGTTTCAGAAGTGGGGTAAAGACAAGCCAGGGAACTATAGATCAGTGAGCCTCACCTCAGTGATGGGCAAGTTGTTGGACAGAATCCTGAGGGATAGGATGTACATGTATTGGAAAGGCAAGGATTGATTAGGGATAGTCAACATGGCTTTGTGTTTGGGAAATCATGTCGCACAAACTTGATTGAGTTTTTTCAAGATGTAACAAAGAAGGGTGATGAGGGCAGAGTGATAGATGTGATCTATATGGTTTTCAGTGAGGCGTTCGATAATTTTCCCATAGGAGACTGCTTAGCAAGGTTAGATCTCATGGAATACAGGGAGAACTCGCCACTTGGATACAGAACTGGCTCAAAGGTAGAAGACAGAGGGTGGTTGTGGAGGTTGTGGTGGTTGTGGTCGCACAAGGATCGGTGCTGGGTCCTCTACTTTTTGTCATTTACATAAATGATTTGGATGTGAGCAGAAGAGGTACACTTAGTAAGTTTGCAGATGACACCAAAATTTGAGGTGTAGTGGACAACGAAGAGTGTTACCTCAGATTACAAGAGGATCTGGACCAACTGAGCCAATGCTCTGACAAGTGACAGATGGAGATAAATTCAGATAAATGCGAGGTGCTGCATTTTGGGAAAGCAAAACTTAACAGGACTTATACACTTAATTGTAAGTTCCTAGTGTGAACAAAGATACCTTGGAGTGTGGGCTCATAGCTCCTTGAAAGTGGAGTCGCAGGTAGACAGGATAGTGAAGAAGGCATTTGGTATGCTTTCCTTTATTGGTCAGAGTATTGAGTACAGGAGTTTGGAGGTCATGTTACTGCTGTACAGGACATTTGGTCGGCCACTGTTGGAATATTGCGTGCAATTCTGGTCAACTTCCTATCGGAAAGATGTTGTAAAACTTGAAATAGTTCGGAAAAGATTTTCAAGGATGCTGCCAGTGTTGGAGGATATGAGCTGCAGGGAGAGGCTGAACAGGCTGGGGCTGTTTTCACGAGAGCATCGGAGGCTGAGGGGTAACTTTACGGAGAGTTACAAAATTATGTGGGGTATGGGTAGGATAAATAGACAAAGTCCTTTCCCTTGGGGTCGCGGAGTCCAGAACTAGAGGGCATAGCTTTAGGGTGAGAGGGGAAAGGTATAAAAGAAACCCAAGGGGCAACGTTTTTACACAGAGGGTAGTACCTCTATGGAATGAGCTCCCAGAGAATGTTGTGGAGGCTGGTACAATTGCAACATTTCATAGGCATTTGGATGGCTATAGGAAGGATTTGGAGGGATATGGGCCGGGTGCAAATAGGTGGGACGAGATTGATTTGGAATATCTGGTCGGCACAGACAGGTTGAACCGAAGGGTCATTTTCAATATTGTTCATCTCGATGACTGTATGACTCATGGAGGTTTTAGAAATAAACTGTGTGGTCGCGTCAGGAGGAGGTTAAAGGCATAAAGGTTTGTAGTTTCTGAAGGAAATTACATGAAGCGGGACCAGCAGAGTTTACAGAGGCTGAATGTGTTTTAGAGACAGGATGAGTTCATGGTCATCACGAGAATTGCGGAAACCAATTTATCAGCGAAGCATTGTGTCCAGAGACAAGGAGGGGTCTAACAGCTGGAGGTGTTTACTAAGGTCCAGAGCGTTTTTGTTGTCGTGACTGGGAAGTTTACAGAGATCATGAAGTAGGAGGAGTTTGAAAAAGGCATGACAGGGAAGTTTTTCAGGGCTGGAAAGAACTACACTGACAAGGATGGCTGAAGGAACTGAAGAGTTGTTTTTCACAGATAAGGAGAGATGTGACAGAACCCAGGATTAAAGGCAAAGGCAGAGAGTTGGAAAGTTTTACTGATATGAGGAGCTTACATGGATAGGCAGGATTATAGTGGCTGATAGATATAGAGGATGTGGTATCTATGAAACAGACAGTGGAGAAACTGACAGACATAGGGAGGGGTCTGTGGAACAGATACATTTGCAGACAGGATGGTGGTAATGAAACCTGAGATTTGTCTCATGTTCCTTGCCCAGCATTGTTCCTACATCATGCCCTGTGCTGTTTACTGTGATCTTACCGGCCGCAGGATTTACTGAAGGCTCCAGATCTCTCACTCCATCTCTCTCTGGCTGACCAACCGTCTTCAATGTGGTGATGGATGAGAAGGAATTGAGAATTCTGCTGAGTCAGGGACATCAGGAATACCTACAGGAGATAGAGAAATAGACAGAATGGGAAATTAGACTAATGCAGTCAAGGTTACAAATGGAGAATGGCACTGAGTTTAGAACCCTCTCTTAAAGAAACAAGGACAATCAAACTTTTAAATGGACCGGCTTTGTAACATGCCGCATTTGGCTTTGGGCTGAATTCAAAGAAATGGCAAAACTTACTGGTTTGATGCAAATCAAGTGTATTAAGATGTTTGTGAGTTTGTATTGAAAAATACTTTAGCGCATTGTGTATTGAAGATACAAAGAACAATAAAATGAATGCCCAGACAGTCCAACACTTACTGTGCATGGTCAGGGAAAATATACCCAGTGGGAATCTATCAGCTTAGCTTGTCTAGTCGAGAAGAGATTGGCTCGATAACAACATCGAGGTTGTGTTTTCTGGGGGTGATGGTGGGAGGTTCAAGCGGTTACAGCATTGCAACAGACAATACAGAAGAATCATCCAGCCTGTGAGAAGAAAACATCAATCATTCTCCCTCACAACTAACCTCACTCGAAAAATTGGTGATGGGAGATATGACCAATAGCCAGAAACACCCACATTCAATCCAGTCCCGTTCGTATTCTGTTCCGAAGGAACCGTACTGAATGGAGTTAACTCAATCTGTTTGTTCAGTGACTGTAGTTGATATCAGTCTCCATGGATCATAATTGTGTCACTGGATGGTTTCCCTCTTCTATTAGTACGGGGATACTTGCAATGCTTTATCAAATTGTAGCAGCAGATGCATAACATCCAACACTAACATTGACCAACAGTTCCAGGGACAGTAAGAGGAGAGATCAACATCTGAGAATAGTCTGAAATGTTCCATTAATGGACCAGAATCTGAGAACATTAGACTGGAATGCTGCAACAATGGACAGGAGTTTATCCTGGTCTCTTATCTATTTTTCTTGGCCTGGATCGACATTTTCCGATCAGCTGTATGGTGTACTGTTGATTATTCAGGCGGGTTACTATCCCATGCTTGTTATTGTTGGTGTTCCTGGTAAGTCTCTCCATCTCTAACCATTCATTAATCTCATAAACCATGGCAAACTTCATTGTTATTTCTGTTATCTATATTTAGCAAAGACCGAAACTGTTGTCTTCAGTTTTAACTGCACATCCCATTCATTACCCACAGATTTCCGAATCGCCCACGGTCCTGGCCTCACAGATATCTGAGAACAAGACTGTTCACAGTCCCGAAGTACCTTTTTTTCCCTGAATTAATTTATGTCTTGTTATTCTGGCTGTCACCAAACCTATCCCCAGTTACCATCTTGGCATCAATTCTGATACTTAATAAACGATTATCTATACCTTGATAAAATTGAGACTATATGGTTCCAGCTTTCTTCGAAGCACGATTTCAGTTGCAACTATTTTGATCACAGCATTGTCCTTGTCTCTAAATTAACTCCACGAGAGACACACTGTCATATTCGTAATGTCACAACAAATTTAAGTCAGAGGCCAAGGTTGTGACATATAATGATAGTTTTTCAGATCCTATCACAGATGATGTCAGAACTTAAACCCAAATGACAGGAATTAGAAATAAAAGCGATTTTCACTCATATCAAACATAACTTCACCTGAATTTTGTCAATAAGACATCTAGCATTGTTATCTGGTCTGTCATAAGACTGACGTCAGACCCACAGCCAATGAGCTTGGCTGTATACTGCCTGAAAGATGCTGCCATTGCCAGCGATGCAGACATCCCATGTAATAACAAAATTAAAGGTTAAATAAAAGAACGAATTTCGCAAGAGATCAGAAGCAAAGAGAACGAGAAAGTGCCAGAGACATTGAGCAGATTTGGCAGCCTCGGATAGAGAGTAAAAACAAAATTGCCATTTCAAGTACAATGAGCATACATCAGAACTGAACACAGCTGTGAAATAGCGTGATTGATGCTGGTGACATGGAAATCTGTGTAAAGGGGAGTAGGACTGTATTGAATAGATAGAGAAAGTGAGGGACAGAGAGAAAGAAGCAAACAAAGGGATTGTTGATGGTCAGCAGGGATGGAAAATAAAACGAGATTAACCATATTTATTTTACTCTTGTTCCCATATTACTGAAAATCATGCCCATGTAAGGTATAAATCAAAGTCACTGTTGAAATGACTTATGCCCTTTTGTCTCTCTTCTCTGAGTGTGATCATCTTCTTGTATTCATTAATGAATGCTGAGACAGCATTTAATTTTCTTTCCTCATTGTCCTTGAGAAGACGTTGATGAGCTGCCTTCCTGACGCATTGCAGTCTGTGGGCTGTAAGGAGACAGTGCTTAGTTCCGTGCTGTTTCATTTCTTTGAGACTGTGAAGTGAGTGATATAACTGAGTGGCTGGCTTCGCCGTTTCAAACTACAACTGAGAGTTAACCACATTGCTGTAGTTCTGGAGTCACATGTAAGCCCGAACTGGTTAAGTTGGTAGATTGATTTCCCTGAAGAGCATGAGGCTGCCAAGTAGGACAATCGAGAATGGTTTCGTTGTTTTGTTTGATTCTGAATTCCTGATATTTAATTGATATCATTCCAACATTTGCCGTGGTAGGATTCAAATCCCGGCTCTGGGTCATTACCTGGCTCCCTGGATTAATATTTCGGAGATAATACAGCTGGACCATCGCCTCCTCAGCATCTCCACTGACAATAGTGATGATGCTTTTGGTGTGGTTTTGATTCATAAGGCAAATAAATGATTTGGCAAAATACGCCATCCTTCTCATTTTGTATTTATGAGAAGGCGAGATGATGGGAAGTGCTCTTGGTGAACAGGAGGTGAATGTCCTTGGACATGAGCCACTGACAGACTTCAGACAGAGCAGTAAGTAATCAGCACAGTAAATGTGTGGTATCGTTCATTGCAAAAATGATTAATATATAAGTGTGATGACACGTTTCTGCAGTTGTAATTTGTTATTGAGACAGTACATTGTCACTGTGAACAGATTTTCTCTCCTTTATAATGAATTATCTCCTTGCTACAGAGTGATATTGTAATGTAATTTCACTATACTATCCCTGCAGTGATGGTACCATGAGGACAGAGTGAAGGAAATGAGTGTTTAGGCTGTATATCTACAAAATAATTTTTAAAATGAACTGATTGTATTAAAACTTGAGCATTATGGATTAACTCTCATTATTTCCAAACCAAAATGTTGATAGCGTGAAACATAACGTGTTTTCCGCGATACACATCTTCACACTTGGCCAAATATATAGATAGGAAATGTTGAGAAGGATATGGGCCAAGTGCAGAGAAATTAATTTAGCATGAGTGGACATTTTTGTCAGAATGAACCAGTTTGTGCTAAACGGACTGTCTCCGCGCTGTAGGATTCTATGACTCTATGATACTTTACATTGCTCTGTGGACACCCCCACCATGATGATTGGGAGAGAGCTCCCGGTTCTGAATGAACTCTCACCTCCTCAATGTCCAGTTGTTAACTGACCCTGCACTAAGCGTCATGTTGTTCACAGATCTGTCAGCAGTCATCCTCTGATCGAGTTAACCATTCCTATCAGATTGTGATCTCCATACTGAACACTAGCCTCTCTTCTCTGTCAAAAATAAGCTAGCCCCTTTTGTTTTCTCAAGGCTGTTCCTTGGCTCAAAGAGACTGCCCTTGATTTTATGGGCAATAAAACAGGACTGACTCCAATCATTTGTTTTCATAAAGAGATGAAAAGGATTTTAAGAGATGTTTGTTTATATGTAAACAGATGGGACTTCAGGCCAAAGTGGTCATGCTTTTGAAGTGACCTGTATAATGAAAGGGGAATGTTCAGGTCTTTTAGATGAACTAGCTAAGCTGAGCAGAGTTGAGCAGTTTTCACTAGAGTCTCCAACTGGGACGTTCAGCAGGGAACTGTGTGGAAACTCTCTCTCTCTCTTTTCTGTCCTTCACCTTCAACTTGTAAGCATGTGTTCCATTTATACTTGGGTTTAAAGGGAGTTTGCTTTTGGGATTGTTGTATATATTCGGAATACTTAAATTAATCGAGCTGGATAGGTTGAGTTCTATATGGGTTCTTTACTCTGTTCTTTGTGTTTCATTGTGTAATTTTGTGAGTACAGTTTTTGTGTCTTTTAATATCTAGTGGACAACCTCGCTATCTTACTCGGGGCAATTTCCATTGTACATTTAATGAAACAAATTGCAAAGTTAGGATCTGCGCTGCCTGCTTTAAAAGGATTGAGTGGTCTAGCCTAACCCATAACAGATTGCGGGCTCTTTGCGGGAATTTAAACAGCGAGTGTGCGGTGCTCGTATCCTTAGTTCGGGTGTTGGTTTTGTTGGGTAGGCAAAGCTTGGGACAGTAATTTCTCTTTCAGTCGCCAGAGGTTTTTTCGATGTGGATGCAGTGACTCTGGAAGTTTAACAAAAAGTGAAAGAGATCAAGTAGCAAGAAATAGCAGAGAAGCTGGAATTAGAACTGCCTGCTTTTGTGAGGAAATGAGATTGTGTTACAGCAGTAGCACATCAATTAAGCCTGCTGCAGAAACCATCAGAATCTGTAGAGTTGGCAACAATTCAATTGCAAATGAAGAAGCTTGAGATTGAGGTGAGAGGTAAGGAAAGGGAAACAGAAATGAAAGAGTTTGAGTTACGATTAAAAGCAAAAGAAACGGAAAAGGAGAGAGCATTAGAGGAGAAAATGAGAGCGCTTTTTTGACCACGAAAACTGACACTTTAAAAAGGAAAGTCAGCGTAAAAGGCTGGAAAGAAAGGCTTTGGGGGCTTAGTGAGGATGAGCAAGCCCCTGAAAGCCAGATGCGCAGTGAGAAGCTCTTTAAGTATGTTCAAACATTGCCTAAATTTGATGAGAAGGATGTAGAAGTCTTTTTTTCAAATTATTTGAAAAGGTGGCTGAACAAATGCAGTGGCCAGAGGCAATGTGGGTTTGTTGACACAAACGAAACGTGTAGGTAGGACAAGTGAGGTATTTGCATCCCTATCAGAGGAGGTATCTGGGGAGTATGAGGAGGTGAAAAAAGCCATTTTAACTTCATATGAGCTTGTACTAGAAGGCTATCGACAACTTTTCAGAATTCTAAGGAGGGACCCTGGTCAAACCTCCATTGAATTCGAAACGATTAAACAGAGTTACTTCGTTGAATGGAAAAGCACTTTAAAAATCAAGCAAAACTATGATGCCCTTAGAGAGGTAAGTGTTTTGGAGTTTTGGATGAAGTCAAAAGTTCACTGCCTGAAGTGGTGTGAACTCACATGGAAAAGAAGAGAGCTAAAACAGCAAGGTGAGCTGTTGAAGTGGCTGATGATTATGAACTGTTCCATAAACTCGGTTGGGCTTCCAGAATCAATTTCCAGAATCAATATCTATGTGGGATAGAAATTGGAGCAAAGAGATTTCCTCACATGGAAAGCGAAAGTTAGATCTTAGTGAAGGTCATAAGGATAATTTACCACAGTGAAAAAAAGAAACCCTTAAGGGGGACAGAGAAGCTAAAAGGCACAGGTGTTTTCGTTGCAATAAAGTGGGCCACACAAAATCGTTGGTGGGCGAGCAGAAAACCAGATTTAGGAAAACGAGACAAGGGTGGAAGTTTTGTTGGACTAGTAAAAAAAAGTACAAGAGAGGTTAGACAACTGTCTCAGAGTTTAAAGATGATCAGAGGTTGATTAATGAGGATGTGTCAAGATCTTTTTAAAAATATATATTGCAAGATTAAAGGTAATTCACATAGGCCAGGAGTAATATGTAAGGAAGATCCAATATTATTGGACGCAGGACCTTCTCAGTCTGTAATGCTGAGGGATGAGGAAATATGCACTCCTGAGAGACTATTGTCAGAAAATGTGCTGGTAACAAAAATTCATGGTGAGCCAAAAACTGCTCAGTTGTGTAAAGTGAGAGCAGTGGAAAATGTGTGATAGGAGTACTGGACAATAAACACTCAGCTCCAGGGATAAAATTTGTCCTTGCAAATGATATAGCTGATTCACCTACTCTAATTGAAAAGCCAGTTGAGTTGCAGGCAATGGAAGACCTGGAGAATGCTTATCCAGGAACTTTTCCTGATTGTGTGATCACAGATCACAATGTAAAAGATGAATCAGGAGAGATCAAAAGGCATGGATGAATAGGAAGCTGATGTAGAGTTATCTTGATCGTATTTTGAACAGCTAAGTAGAACAGAGAAGGAGCAGGTGGGAAAACATGCTAGTATTTTTAGTTCTGCTGAGTTGATTGTCTTGCAGCAGAAAGATGAGGACTTAAAACAGTTGTATCAAAATGCATTTAGCAAGCAAGAAAGAACGCATTCTTGTCTGTTATTACTTAAAAAATGATGTCTTAATGAAGAAATGAAGACAATCACAATTTCAAGTAGATTAGGCATGGACAGAAATTCATCAAATTGTTTTGCCAGTTGGGTATATAAATGAGGTGCCGCGATTGGCACTTGAGCTACCAGTTGGAGGTCATTTTGGGGTGAGGACAACACCGACTAAAATAGAAAGATTTGTTTACAGGCCTGGACTACATAAAGATGTAGCTGAATTTTGCCAGACGCGTAAAACATGTCACGCAGGCAGTAATAAAACTTGTACATTTAGTACCTATACGAGCATTTGAGGATCCTTTCACAAGAGTCTTGATTGATTGCGTAGGTACCCTACCACAAACAAAAGGTGGGAATTAGCATTTATTAGCAATTATGGATGTACCGACTAGATATCCAGAGGCAATCTCATTATGCAGCATCACAGCTTAAAAGGTTGCAGAAAAAATAGTTAATTTTTTTACTAGATACGGACTACCAATAACGATACAGTCAGATCAACGATCAAACTTCACATCCAAACTATTCAAGGAGGCGATGGATAACTTGGGAATAAAGCAATTCAAATCTACTGCTCACTATCCAGAATCACAGAGAGCACGAGAGAGATGGCATCAAAAACTGAAGACCATATTGAATTTTTGTGATCAGAATTATCCAGATGACTGCAATAAGGAAATTACTTTTTAACTTTTTGCGATCAGAGATGCATCTAATGAATGGACCAAATTCAGTCCGTTTTAGTTATTTTTTTGGCAAGAACTAGCATGACCATTAAAAATTGAATTAGGAGGAATTAATAAGTCAGAATTCAGAGATTACCCATTTGGACAATGTGTCAAATTTTAGGGAACGATTAAGTAGAGCTGGAGAGTTGGCTAGATACACTTAAAAGTATCACAGTATACAATGAAACAGGAAGCGGAGAGGAAATCTCATCTTTACAATTTTGTAATTGGTAATAAAGCATTGGTGTTCCTTCCAGTAACAGGTGAACCTTTAAAAACAAGGTTTTGTGTACCTTATCAAATTGAGAATAACTTTAGTGAGATGAACTAATTGATAAGGAATCCAGACAGGAAGAAATCTGACAAAGTGTGTTTTGTGAATATGCTCAAAAGATAGGTTGATAGTGAAAGAAAGCAAGAGGAGGTGTTCATTATTGCAGCACAGAGGGAAGAACCAAACTCTGAGGATTCTAAATTGGACATTCCTCAAATCAAACTGAACAATGAGAAAGTTGTCAAAAATTGGGATAAATTATTGAGTTATCTTCCACAAGAAAAATCGAAATGACCCAAAAGAGTTATTACTATCACTTTGGGAGATATACGGAAATAAACTGGGAAGTATATGCATAATTGTGCATGATGTAGATATAGGAGTTGCTTTCTGATTAAGCAACATCCTTATAGGCCTAACCCTCCAATGTTGGCACAGGTTCAGAAAGAGCGCTAGTGATTGCTCCAAGATGGCATAATCGAAGTGAGTTACAGTGACTGGAACTCACTTATAGTTATGATGTCAAAGCCAGATGGTACCCGAAAGTCATGTGAGGACTATCACAAAATCAACACCATTGCAAAGACTGATGCATATCCAATTCCATGTTTGGAGAACTGTGCCGAAAAAGTGGGAGAAGTCGCTAACATTTCTAAGTTATACTTGTTCAGAGGCTACTGGCAAGGAACTCTGCCATAGAGAGCAAAGGCAATTTCGGCTTTCATAACACCAAATGAACTGCATCAGTTCAAAGACATGGCATTTGGTATGGAAAATGGTCCACACACATTTCAGAGATTGACAATAATGTTGTTTTTTGCCGGATTACCCAACTATGTAGTGTACATTGATGACCTGGTGATTTTTTGTCACTCATTGATGGAACACTTTCAGTATTTATTCCGCTTGCTGTCTCGACTTCAGAAGGCAGGCTTGGTGGTACACCTAGTGAAACAAGAATTTGCGAAAGCCCAACTCACGTCCCTGGGCCATGTTATTGTACATGGACCAATCGCCCCATGAGATACAAAAACGAAAGTAGTGGGAAAATTCCCACACCATCGGCAAAACGCAGTATTACTGTTCCTGGGATTGACTGGATTTTACTGAAAGTCTGTGCAAAACTTTAGCAGTGTAGCTGCACCACTCACCAAATTATTAAAAATGGCAAGAACTCTCAGTGGACAGCAAGCAGTCAAAAGGCATTTGACAGCATAAAAACTATGTTAACCACTGCCCCCACTATGAGCTCCACCGGATTGCACAAATCTTGTCAAGGTGGCTCTCGATGCCAGTGATGTGGGTGTCAGTGTGGTGGTCTGCAGAAGAATGACGAGGGAATTAAGAGAGCCATCGGGTATTTTTTCCAGGAAGTTGAACTTCATCAACAAAAATATTCAACAGTGGATAAAGAGAATTTAAGCTTGGTGTTAGCATGCCAAAATTTCAGTGGTTATATCACCAGCGATGCATCTGGGACAATCATGTTCACTGATCACAACCCGTTGATATTTGTGGATAAATTTAAGGACAAAAATGCCAGACTCTTTCGATGGAGCTTGTTGTTGCTGCCATTCATTATGACAATTGTGAATGTGGCAGGTTGTGAAAACGTGATTGCCGATGCGTTATTGAAACTTGAATGAAATATGGAAGCATTTGGTGGTGAGTGTACCGCGGTTTGAATTTGCATGGGATTGTGCATGCTTGCATGTTTACAGTTGCTATAGTTTTTGTGTGTTTTTAGACTACCAAGTGGCTTTGAATGGTTAAAAATGCAGCCATCTTTTGGTATTGATGGTCCATTTTTAAGGCGGAGGCGTCACAACGCTAGTCCCTTTTTTGTCAAGAAGCTTTATCTCGGCTCAGTTGGACGCTGTCTTTGATTTTTTTTCAGAGGATCAATAAAACGGGGCCTGATTCCGGTAAGTCTGGTTTGGTACAGAGACTAAAAGGATTTTCAGAGGCCTTCTTTTTATCGGTAAACAGATGAGGCGTCAGGCCAAAGTGGTTGTGTTTTATAAGTGATCTGTATAATGAAAGGGGAGTGATGAACTCTTTTAGCTGAACTATCTGAGCTGAGCAGTTTTCAGTTGAGTCTTGAACTGCAAAGTTCAACAGGGAGCTGTGTGGAAAGTCTCTCTTCCCTTAAACTTCAACCTGTAAGCATGTGTTCCATTTATACTGGATTTAAAAGGGTGTTTGCTTATTGGGACTCTTATGTGCATTCAGAGCAGCATAATTAAGTCTAGCTAGATAGGTGGAGTTCTGTCGGGGTTCTTTATTCTGTTCTTTGTGTTTCATTGCGTACTTTTGTGAATAAAGTTTTTGTCTGTTTTAAAACCCAGTAATCAATGTAGCTAAATTACACCAGGCAATATTCATCGTACATTTAATGAAACAAATTGGGATGTTATGCTCTGGGCTGTTTGCTTAAGAATGTTTTGAGTGATCTAGACTGGTCCCTATAACTCGCAAAGGGAAGATGTCTCCTTGGAACTTGGTGCAAATCATTCACTTTCCCTCCTCATGGTCAGCAAACCATGTTAACTTAACACGTGTGTACCATTAACAATGGAGCCAGGAGGAACAACATGGATCAGTGTGTCTGTGCAGTTTCTACTTCATTAGTTTGTCATGTTGCAGCATCAAAGACATCCTCCTGTTTCAGTATCACAGTTTGGAGGGGCTGAATGGCCTCTTCTTTTGAAGTGTCAGTATCTCGAGAACACTGAGTTCTCCAATTTCAGATAACCTCCTTTCAAATCTTCTGACTCCCTTCCCAGTCCCTTCCACTCCCATCCCATCACTTTCCCCTCCCTTCCCAGCCCCTCCAGCTTCCTTCTGTTCCTCTGATCCACCCTTCTTCTAGCTTCCAACTGCATTCATTCCTCCAACCGACTAACTCAGTGGTACCCTCTACCAGTGTTGATCTATCCCACCTCACCACACCACCTCCTCCTTCCCACGCCGCTTCTTTATCTGTAAACATCCCTACTTTCATCCCCACTCCTGAAGAAATGTTACACACAAAGTGTTAACTTCTCCACCTCCTGATGCTGCTTTACTTGGTGTGGTCTTCCAGCCTCCTGCTTTCTAATATTTGCAATTTTTAAAAAAATCTTCATAAGTAATAGGCAGGAGAGAGTGAATTAGCGGTGACTCTTCTTGCCCAATAGTTTCGTGGCTGTCTGGCTTTCTGACATTCTTGTGAAACCTCCTTGAGATGCTGAATGAGCTCCTCTTTTTTTTTCCTGTGGAAATGTTCCGTGTCCAGCAGTGCTGTGACATGAATATTACCTACACGTTAACAACAACCTTGAATGTTTCCAATTTTTTATGCTTTATGCGATCTTTTCTGAACCTGCTCACTTCTGACCGAATAATGGAGGGTAATACTTTGATAAATCAGCTGCAGGTGTTTGTGCCGAGGAAGCTACCCAAAGGATCGTCCACAGAGAGATCCAGCGACTAAGTGGATTGCTGTCACCAGACACATTGTTTTCTGAATGGTCCAGTGGGGAGTTTACACCTGGTCCCATTCAGTTCAAACTTATTCAGACTCCTTGACAGCTTGTTCCATCAAATCCTGCCGTAATGTCAGAGCCAGCCACTCTGACGCTGAGTTCGTATTTTTGTTCATATCAATAGGCCAATGTATATGTGTGGGGAGTGTTGTCCTCTCTCAGAGGGTAGAGAATGTTGGGGACTCTCTGTCTCACACAGCTGCATTACTGGACACTGAACATTTCCACAGGATTAAAAAATACGAGCTCATTCAGCATTTCAAGCAGGTTTCACAAGAATGTCAGAAAGCCAGTCAGCGCATCGAAACTATTGGACAAGTAGAGGTAACTTTCTTAAACACAATTATCGGATTCCACTCCATCAACTTCCTTAACGCTCCGGCAGTCTCAGTCTGTTACAAAAATTAAAATCCACTCTTATGACAACCATATTGCTCCTGCATGTCTCCCTTCTCCCTGTATGTTTGTTACTCGAATTCACGTTGACTTTTTGGAGGCCTATAGTACAACCCCGGTGACATCATCATCTCCTTCCTACTTCTTAGCTCCACCCACAAAGCCTCACTGGATGATTGGTCAGTTATTTTATCTCTGATCACTGCTGTGATAATCCCCTTAATTAGGAATTCAACTCCTCCTCCCCTCCTTCCACCATCCCTGACCCGCCTTAAGCACATGCACCCTGATGCGTTAAGCTGCCAGTCCTGTCTCTCGCTTAGCCATGTATCTATAAAAGCTATATTATCCCAATCACACATTCCTATCCATGCCGTCAGTTTATTGGTCTTACCTGCCAGCCCTCTTGCACCGAAATAAAAGTAGTTTAATCCAACAGGCATTCCTTACTTCTCATCATGTTCCAGCATGACCTGTCTCATCACTTTATTGTTTCTGATTCTGTATCTCCTTCCAGCCTCCCTGATCATGAGGGTATCGCTCCTCGCCAATATAGTTTAAACCTTCCCTTGTAGCACTAACAAAATTCGCCAACAAAATATTGGTCCCCTAACCTGTGCATGTGCCACCTGCCCCTCCTGATCAGGCTAACTCTGTCACAGAAAAGACTGAATTATGTAAAAATCTGAATCTCCCTGCCCTCCCCCCCCCCCACCACCTCCGCACCAATTCTTTAGTTACTTATTTATCTGCCATATCCTCCTGCTCTTACCTTCATTACCGCATCACACTGGAAGTAATCAGGAGAGTACTACCGTCAAGGTCCTGGTTTTTAACTTTTCTCCCAGCTCTCAGTAATCACTCTGTAGGACCGCATTCCTATATCTAAATGTGTCATTTGTGACAACGTGCAGAATGACTTCCGGCTGGTCACCTCCGCTTGAGAATGTTCTGCAGCCGCTCGGAGACATCCTGGACTCTGGCGCCTTGGAGGTAACAAATCCTGGATTCCAATTTGAGGCCACAGAATCTCTGATCTGTCTCTCTAACAATCGACACTACGATATCTAATGTCCTGTTTACCGTTACCCTTTCCCACTGTGCCCCAGAGTCAATGGTAGTGCCACCAACCTGGCTGATGCAGCTTTCCGCTGAAACGTCATTCTCCTGAACAGTATCCAAAACGGTGTACTTGTTTTCGAGGGGAATTGCCACAGGGGATTCCAGCATTCTCTGCCAACTCCTTTCGCCATTTTAGGTGGTCGCCCAACTCCTCTATATCTTGAACACAACAGGGAGCAAGTACTCCTGTTGGATTAATCTGCCTTTATTTAAATGCAACAGAACAGATAGGTAAGCCTGAAGTACCCATGGCATGGTTCTTGAAGCTTCTTTTTCCTTTTTAATTCTGTTCAGAATTTGTGTCGACATCCGAGGTTCTCTGGGCTTGTGTTCCCAAAACTCATCTTCGGCGTAACATGCTGGGCAGACTCTGTCATCAATTACATTTTGATCAAGTGACCTCCTCACTCCCGTCCCACCTTGTTCTGCTACAGTTTCACCCAGAAGCGACTGCCCTTTGGCCAGATCCTGTAATATTTTTTAATGAAATCGGTCTCCCAAATCCAAAAAGCTTTTATTTTTCAAGCATTTTTTGGGTCTTTTACTTAGCAAACTCTAGACATAGGAGTCACGGTCACTGGTCCTTCCATGCGTTCCCAATCCTGCCTACAACATCTGACTGGTTTCGTTCCCCACGATGAGGCACAGCATAGCCCCGCCCATTGATGCATCTGCTACACGTTGACATAAGAAGCTCTCTAGAATAAATATCAAGGCATCTGTCCCCTCTTAAAAAGTTATCATGGCCCGAATGAATGTTTGGAATTGAAATGCTTGAATGTAATGATCCTATTGTTGTATTAACACACCTCAGTAAATTTATTTTATATCAGCTCCTGTACTTTCTTTTGTTTGGGAGTCTATAAATTATCCCCAGCGGTGTGTCTGTCATGGTTATGATCCTGAGCTCGAACTACCAGCCTCATTGGATCGATCTTACTGCAGTACCTAACTCGATAATTAGGAATGCAGCCCACCTTCCTCTTTTCCCACCTCCCCTGTCGTGCCTATAGATCTTGTACCACAGGATATTGGGTTGCCAGCCCTGACCTCCCTAAAACACATCTTTGTGATGGCAAAAATGTCACACTTCCTCATTTCACCTCATTCCGTTATCACATATCCGATAGTATTCTCAGCATTAACGTAAAGGACATCCAGCCTGGAATATAACATCTGGAATACTCTACAACGTGGACTTCATTAGTCATTCATTGTTCGTTGTAGCTGCCCAATTCATGAACCTTAACTGTAACTCTGGGAATGAATGAATATTGATTGAATTGTAATTTCTCTTCTAATAAATGTATTCATCAAATGCAACTTTTCGGAACTAATTAGTCAGCTCCACATGCAATGAGTTTCTGCTGATTAATTCCCTGCTCAGTGTGCAGAGGGGAGAGCTCTAAGTAATGGAGAAAGTGAGAACTGCAGGTCCTGGGGATCAGAGTCGAAACGTGTGGCGCTGGTAAAGCTGGTCGAGCAGCATCTCAGGAACAGGAGAGTCAAAGTTTTGGGAATCAACAGTTCATCAGGAAGACATTGGTACCTTCCCATGTTTTCCATTCCATGATTGACAGGATATGGGGAACCATATGTGTTCCAGAAGGCAGCACTGTATATAGCCCTAAAATGGAAAGCTGTCAATCATTTATTTAGACAGAGAGTGGACATTTTGAGGTGAAGTACAGATTGATTGAAGTACAAACATAAGAAAAGATAAATCCCCTTAGTTCGACGGACAAAATCCTAGTTACTACAGGAAGAGAAGGAAAAGATTTCTGTGCTTTTAGCGATGATCTTTACATCCTCACTGCCGACTGGAGTAGCGACAGATGATTGGAAGGCGGTAATTGTAACTCCGTGTTCAAGGGAAGTGCCAGGGTTAATCCGAGAATTACAGACCAGTCCGTCTTACATCAATATTGGGCAAAGTATTAGACGGGTTTCTGAGAGACAGAATTCATGATTACTTGGAAAATCATAGTTTGATTAGAAATAGTCAGCATGGCTTTGTGAGGGGCAGATCATGCCTCACAAATCTTACTGCATTCGTGAGGGTGGGATCAAACACATTGAAGAAGGTGGAGCAGTGGATGTGGAGAGCATGGATTTTAAAAAGGCGTTTAATAATATTCCCCAAGGCAGGTACATTCAGAAAGGAAGGAGGGATGGGATGCAAGGATCAGTCTTGATACAGAACTGGCTGGCACATAGAAGACACAAAGTGGTGGTAAATGGAAAGTATACAGTCTGGAGGTCAGTGATCAGTGGTGTTCTGTTGGGATTGGTTCTGGGACCTCTGTTGTTTGTGATTTTAATAACTGACTAGGATGAGGAAATGGAAGGGTAAGTTAGTAAGTCTGTCGATATAACAAAGATTATTGAATTTGTTGGTTGTGTGGAGGACTGTTGTAGTTTGCAATGGGACATCGACAGAATGCAGAACGTGGCTGATAAGTGGCAGATGGAGCTTAACCTGGAAATGTACAAAGCAATTCATTTTGGAAGGTCGAATTTGAATGCAGAAAAAAAGCAGGATTCCTACATTGTGGATGAACAGGTTGATCTTGTGGTCCATGTCATAGCTATCTCAGAGTTGCGAACCAGTTTGATAAGGTTGTTAAGAAGGCATATGATGTTTCCTTTAGTAGGGGGATAGTGTTTAAGAGCTGCGAGGTTATGATGCAGCTCTATGGAACCATGGTGAGATCACACATAGAATATTGTGATCAGTTATCGTCGCCACATTGTAGGAAGGATGTGAAAACTTTAATGAGGGTGCTGAGAAGATTTATCAGGATGCTAACAAAGAATAGTTCAGGGCTTTTCTCATTGGTGCAAAGAAGGATGAGAGATGACTTGACAGACGTGTATAAGATGATGAGAGGCAAAGATGATGAGTGGATAGCAAGATACTTTTTCCGATGGTGGAAATATCTATCACGATGGAGAAATGTTGAATGGAGATGTCAGAGATAGGTTTCTTACACAGAGAATGGTGGATGGGTGGAATGCACTGCTGGCAACTGTAGTAGAGTCAGCTGTATTGGGGATAAGTTAAGTGACTATTGCATAGGCAAATGAATTATAGTATAATGAAGTGTATGTTGGTAAGTCTCATCTTAGAGTCGGATAAAGAGTCGGCAGCACGTCAAGGGCCAAAAGGTCCGCACTGTACAGTACTGTTCTATGTTTCACCCAGCATGTGGATCCTTATCAATTGTTGAATATGTGAGGGAGTGATGTGTGTGAGACCAGGAAGCTTCGTAGGGGTGGTAGACTAAGACGTCCACTTCTGGGGTGCATTCTCACAGTCACCTGAGTACCAGTACAATATGCGTGTGACGACCTACATCAGACAGAATCCGTCAAGTTCTGTTATTAAGGTGGTTCTGGACTTGCCATTTGCTGCTGTTTTGTTTAGATAGATTTTGTTGGTTGACCCATGTATTAATTTTTGTCAATCAATAGAGATGTAGAATTTTATTTCGATGCTGGTGAATGTGAAGGTGACATTTATTGGACACGGTTTTAGAGGTTTCTTTGCGAGACAAAAAGTGCTGAAGAATACTGTCAACTTGTTAACGTCTTCACCCAGTGTCTGGTCCATGTAGCAGATGCTTGGAGTCTGGGAGCCAGGCCAGATGCCATCACCATAAGTAACTTGTGTGATGTGATTCTGACACTCCATGTCAATTCATCTGTCCCCAGTCAAGGCTCAGACCGAAGAAGGAGTCGAAATAATTTGTTGTGAAATAATGTTTGAATGACTGCCCTGACCCAGGTGGAAGCTCGGTTGATTCATTTAAGAACAGGCAAATGTCTTACCCAGTATCACAGGCAGCTGTGACTGAATTCAAATCTTTTAAAGTCTTTTTTCAACGTAGGTTATGATTGCAATCTGATCTGAAAAAAATCAGATATTTGCTATGTTTGTGAATTGTGATTGACAAAAATGTGAACTATTAGTATTCAAACAAACAATAATTGCATCATCTCTGAAACAATTATGTTGATGTCATATTTATGGAACTAAAATATACATTCCTGTCAACATTTTATGAAACAAAACTAAAGAATGCAAATTTTATTTAATATGAAACAAAGAACATGTTATCTGACTATAGTGGTGATCACAATTACATACTTTAGGATACATGAACATCAAATAACCACAAAACTACATCATTCTCTCTCACTAGTATTCTCACATTCGGATGAGGAAGGACACCGCTTCGAGTGGGACAACACATCCATCCTAGGAAAAACCAAATAGAGGTACGCACGAGAATTCATAGAAGCATGGCATTCCAACCAGAACTCTATCAACAAAACCATCGAGTTCGACCTCAACTGTCACCCCTGAGAAAAGGAACAGGACGTGACTTCACCACGGGTAATAACATCACAACAGGAAATGACATTAACAACCCAAAGAAACTCAAACATATAAATAGAAAGCAGGAATTTTCAGCATTGGTTCCCCTGAGGCCCACTGAAGATGAAGATGGTAAAATATCTCGAAATGAAACTCTCAGCTCAGCGAAGAAGTCTACATCCAATACATCCACCTGAGCTACAAATCTTCTCAAATCTCTCTATAATTACATACTCATTATCAGTATTCAAATGAATACATCGTTGCTCCAACATTTGGAAAGTCGTTCGCTTCTGACTGATTGTATTTTTCGAGTGAGAAATGATTGAACAGTCATATAGAAATAGCGTTCTTACACATTTATACATAATCGATCAGTTTAATTTCTCACTAAATGTGCGACCTTCAGTTCTTTACCAACAATTGAACAATGACAATAATTCAATATGAACAGATAATATTAGATTAAATAAATGATCTGTGTTATTAAATTAAAGTGAACAACAATTTGAAACCTAGCAATTTTTAGAATGAATGGTATTTAATGTGAAATGTGAAAAAGAATTAAGAACATATATTCGTGTGAATGAACAGTCAGACATTTCGAAGAGTTTTGTGCCAAAGCAAAGGAAATATTTGCTTTACTTGTTGTGATACAAGATTTAAAATATTCGTGTACTGAGTTCTAATTAGACTTCATCATCAAGCTGAGCTTGCAACGCTTGCATTATAAATGGTTATGCTGCAGCAAAATGATCAGATATTGGCCAACATTTACAGCTGGAAATAATCTGATACTGGCTTTGACTTGCATTTGTACATGACAGAGGACAGAACCTTAATGTACACAAGGAGGCTATTGGGCCATTGTGTATGCATCAGCTTGTGAAGTGTCTCCCAAATCCTCCTATTTGCTACCTCGATCACTGTTGCCCATTAAATTCGGAACTTTCAAATATATATCCAGTTCCCTCCTGAATCTTCATTCACAAATCTCCCAAGCCGGGGATTCCAAATCCTAACAACTCTTTCAATGAAGAACTTTTGCCTTATCTCACTCCGAGGTCTTGTGCTGACGGTCTTGAAACTGGGATGCTGTAATGCCAGCTTAGAGAAACGGAATATTCTTATTTTACTCTGTTTTTGCCATAATTTTGATCACTGCAATAAGTTCACATATTCGTCCATTCTGATCAATAAAGAGTAATTTTATTACTCTAATTTCACGCATCCTACCTTTAACTAATTTCTTCATTCCACTTATCATTCTGATTATTTATAAGGTTACAGGTATTCATCTTCAATATAATGAAGTGTGTGTGTGTGTGTGTGTGTGTGTGTGTGTGTGTGTGTGTGTGTGTGTGTGTGTGTGTGTGTGTGTGTGTGTGTGTGTGTGTGTGTGTGAGAGAGAGAGAGAGAGAGAGGGGTGGAGAGAGAGAGAGAGACAGAGAGAGAGAGAGAGAGAGAGAGAGAGACAGAGACAGACAGAGAAAACAATTCTCTGTAATGTGTGAATTACACCCAGTGCCTTGTGTAAAATGACTAGGTAACGATTAACATATGGTAAAAGAGCTAATTCAGTGGCAAGGGTTTCAGATTTCTGGATCACTCTTCCATGACAGGTGGTGGCTTTAAGAAATGGATAGATTGCATCTTAACTTGATGAGCACCAACATCCTGATGGGGAAGTTTTCTAATGCAAATTTGGTGCAATTATACTAATAAACCAGGAGGCTGGGAAACAAAGCAGCATGTCAGGAACTGAGCAGAAGGTAGAGGTGAGTAGGACATCAGGCACAGCCAGTCTCATGACCACACTGAGAGAAGGAATCAAATCAGTTCAAAATGTGAGTTGGAGGTTGGAATAAATGACAGAGATGTTTATCAGAGATTAACAAATGAAAATGAAATGTATGGGGAACGTGAAGGAGTGAGGTGTGTGAGATCAGGAAGCTCGTACTCAACAAAATATTAAAGGGGAATAGCAAATCAAAAAAACTTATTGAAAATCCTTAGGCCTAAAAGCACACAGCTTTTGGAATAAAATTGATGAGCTGGCAGTAGATACAGAGATAAATGGGTATGACCTTATAAGAATGATTGAAACATGGTTACAGGAAGGTGATGACTGGACCGGGAACTGGCCATAAGTAGTCGGTATTCCGAAAGGATAGACATGAAGGCAAAGGAGGTGTAATTGGTGAATTGGTTAAGGATGATATCAAGGTTATATTAAGAAATGATATTGGCACGAGGGAACAAAACGAAAATCCGTTCAGTTGCAAAGAAAAAGCAACTGAAGAAACCTAAAAGTTGCGAATCTGGTTAACAGCCTTGTTAAGAAGGCATACAGTATGTTAGCTTTTATTGGTAGAGGGATAGTATTTTGGAGGCACACGATCATACTGCATGTGCACAAAACTCCGTTGTGGCCACACTTGCAGTACTGCGTATATTTCTGCTTTCTGCATTACAGGATAGACGTGGAGGGTTTGGAAAGTGTTCAAAAGAGATTTCCGAGGATGTTGCCTAATTTAGAGGGAAGGTCATACAAGAAAGGTCTGAGGTAGTTGCTGCTGTTTTCATTCGAGCGAAGAAGGTTGAGAGGTGTCTGAATTGATCTGTATAAGATAATCAGAGGGTTAGATAGGGTGGACAGTGTCATGAATTTTTAAGTGTACTATAGCTTCAAGAGAGTTGAAAGGCTGGGCAAGGGCTTATCAAGCGCACAGAATACTGGAAAAATTAATAATGCAATACTTGGTCAAACAGCGACCAGTATCCGGGCTGCTATGAGACAAATTCAAATTCAAATTCAGCCAATCAGTTTAAATAATGTGCCAAGATGCCAAATGGTAATCAAGTTTGTATTTAGTGTTTTGAAAATATTACAAACAATGAAACAATCCATTCTTTCGTGGTATAAATATCAGACATTTTGAAAAGTTGGCCAGAGCAGCAAAGGGCAGCAAGCTGCCAACAAGTCCAGCCTGGCAGCAGAAAGATCTGCTGTCTGACAGGGACCTTTATCAGCCAAAGACCTGGGAAGCAGATTTCCCCAAAAATAAGGAAAGAAGACAGGAATATGGAGAAGAATCTACAGTTGCCTGGTTTTGAAATAAGATTTTTTTTAAAATCGTAAACAGGATTTCTTGATCGGACTATTATTGTAGAGGTGGAAGTATCAGAGTGCTAAAAAAGGCGAACTTGCCAAATTTTGGGCAATACCATGATGACCTTTATAATGCTAATGTGCTTGAATATCAGGTAAACCACTCAGCAACTTGGAGTATAACTAGCAGTGTAATCTGGACCAGCGAAGAGATCAATAGATTAATTGAACTGGAAAAATAGTGTATTGTCATAGATTTATTAATAAGGCAATCGCTGATCATTTAAAAAGTAAATCCCCTATATAAATTTCAGATAAAAGAAGATTTATTAATAAGCAAATTAACAAAGTTAAAGATAATATAATGGAAATAAATGGAACAGATAAATCTATAAATAGTTATAGGGCTGAAGGCTTAGAGGATGTTGATCATAAAGATATTAATTTCGATAGAGAGAAATATGAGAATGTAGAATTAGATGGAGAAAGTGAGGATAGCAAAGTTTTTAAATTAAAAGTCAAATAATGAACTTCTTGAATTAATCGAGAATGAGAAAAATAACAACTCAAAACGAAATAATGCTAACATTATGGAAAATATACTTAAGAGAACATTGAACACTGATTATAGTAGGAATAGAAAGAAAATGAAAATTGAAGTCAGTAGTGACACAACAAGGTGGAGATATGATCTGGAAATTAATAATGCAATAAGAAGATATATAAAATGGAAAAGCAAAGAAAGAGAAGTTCAGATATTATTCAAACATAAAGGGCAATATTTAGCGAGTGCAATATCGGGTGCACCATCGAATTGCAACTGTCCACTGGGAAAAAAATGTGAAATGCATTATATCAGCAGATTGTCTGTGAGCAACGAGAAGTGCAACATTGGAAGCTTTGCTAAGTATGAGAATATTAATTTGAATAGTCCCTCCTTTGTCTCCACAGTAACTGTAGCTGAGGTCAATCATGCTATATTAGTGTTGCCATAAAGTTTGCATCTGGTCCGGATGGAGAAAGTGAGGTCTGCAGATGCTGGAGATCAGAGCTGAAAATATGTTGCTGGAAAAGCGCAGCAGGTCAAGCAGCATCCTGTTCCATCTGGTCTGGATGGAATGGAAGTTAAAGATATTACTTTAATATTCATTAAAGATAATAATATCATCCCAAGATATTTCTCTGTTTGTATTAAAACCAATAAAAATTCCAGATTGTTTCAAAATAAGTAGAACGGTTCTTACCCCATATCCTATAATAAAGAAGAATTAAAGCAAATAGATAATAGGAGGCCCAACACAATTGGCCCCATAATACTGAGAGTATTTACAAAGATAATGGATTAAGCATTAAGTATTAGTATTAATTTAACCAATATGTAGAAAAGATTCCCAAACGGTGAAGCCAGGTGTGATCAAAATGTAAATATTCTAGAAAACATCATCGATGGAGCTGCAAGAGAAAGGAAACGAGAATTAGAGATAGCATTTATCGATTTATCAAAAGCATTTGACTCACTCGGACATAAGCACATAATTAAGGCCATAAATCAAGCGTAATTTCCAGCACAATTTAAAAAAATGATTACAAGTCTATATTCTAATAATTACACAATTGTGGATGGATACAAATGTAAAAATGAAAAATTCCATTTTTAAAAGTGGTCAGAAAGGGTGAATCTTTGTTATCCATCGGACCCTTTAATTGGTACATTGAGAAAAATAGCAATGAATTTTTTTTTAGATTTGAACGGTGAAACGTGCGAGGGCATTTCAAATATGCTTACAATTACAGAAAAATTCTGCAGCCACACGGTACTGAAAGTAAAAGTGAACTAAACTAAAGGATTCCATTTCAATTATCAAAACGTAATCATTTTTGTATAATAGTCGGGAGAATTGGAATCTTAATGGGAATAAAATTCAGTCTCCTGAGCCTGGTTAAACGGAAACATATCTGGGAACCAAGATAGATCCGTGGATTGGAATAGGAACCGAAAATGCGATAAAATTTTAAAAGAGTGAACGGAACATCTTTAAAAAGTCATATTTAAAACCCATTCAAAAGCATAATTGTTTACTCAAGGTTTGTGAATGTTTGTAGCACACGTTGATGTTTAGGGTGCAGGTTTGCGCGCTGAGCTTTAGGTTTGATATCCAGGCATTTAATTACCTGACTGGGTAACATCATCAGTGGCGACCTCCAAGTGAAGCGAAGCTGTGTATCCTGCTTTCTACTTATAGGTTTGTCCTGGATGGGGTTCCTGGAGTTTTGGTGATTTCATTTCCTGTTTTTGTTCTGCGAGTTTGATAGATGGTATCACGATCTATGTGCTTGCTTATGGCATTGTTGTTGGAATGCCAGGCCTCTTGGAATTCTCTGGCATGTGTTTGCTTATCCTGTCCCCGGATAGATGTGTTGTCCCAGTCTAAATTGTGTTTTTTCATCCGTGTGTAGGGCTACGAGGGAGAGAAGGTTGTGACTTTTTGTGGCTAGCTGGTGTTCGGTTTCCTGGTGGTTAACTTTCTTTCTGTTTTTCCTACGTAATGTTTGTGGCAGTCCTGGCATGGAATTTTGCAGAAGCCGTTTTGTAATGTCACACCCATGGGATCTCCGCTAATAGGATTCATAGCAGAAGCGGCAATGCAAAGACGAGAACTAACAGCCCTTTCAACCAACAAATCAAAAATCTGGGTCCACTACGTCGATGATACGCTTGTCATCACAAAACGAAACAAGATAGAAGAAAAATTTAACATCGTCAACAACACCCTCACAGGCATAAAGTCAACAATGAGGAAGAAACCGACAACAAACTCGCATTCCTGGACGTCACAGTCTAAGGAAAGGACAACGGAGAACTACAAACCTGCACATACAGAAAACTGACAAACACTGACCAAATCCTTAACTCCACCAGCAACCATCCCAACACACACAAACGAAGCTGTATCAGAACACTATTCCAACGAGCCACCACACACTGCAGTACAGATGAACTTCGGAAAACAGAGGAGAACCACCTATACAACGTATTCAAAAAAAACTTTGCTCAAAGAACACAGCACGCAGATTCCTCAAGACCAAACCACGACAATCAGACCAAACACATCCAGACACCTAACCGCCTTACCATACATCAAAGAAGTTTCAGAAATGACAGCCAGACTGCTAAGACCCCTCGAAATCCGAGTAGCACACAAACCCTCAAACACTCGCAAACAAAAACTAACAAACTTAAAAGACCCAGTACAACCCATGGACAAAACCAACGTCGTCTATAAAATTCCATGCAAGAACTGCCCCAAACACTACGTAGGACAAACAGGAAGAAAGTTAGCCACCAGGATACACGAACACCAACAAGTCACAAAAAGACACGAACCTCTCTCCCTCGTAGCCCTATACACGGTGGAAAAAAAACACCATTTCGAATTGGGACAAGACATCTATACTGGAACAGGCTAAGCAAAGACATGCGAGATAATTCCTCGGCGCCTGGCTCTACAACCACAACGCCATAAACAGACCATCTATCAACCCCTCAGAAAACGAACTGGAAATGGCATCACCAAGACACAGGATCCCCATACAGGACAAACATATAAATTGAAAGCAGTAGACAACAGCTTCGCTTCACTTAGATTTCGCCACTGATGATGTTACCTAGCCAGAAAATGAAAGGTCTGAATATCAAACCTGCTGCTCAGCGAGCAAACCTAAATTCTAATTCAAAACAGATTGAGGCCAACATGCTGAATAAAGCAGAGAGAGGGATACCATTAAGAACAAAGAGCCGCCATTACTAATTTCAGCACAATCGTGTTCAATATACTATGACCTTTTTTCATGAAGAAGTTTGAGGAAATAACTGCTTATGCGTTTTCTACTTTAATTTTAAAAAGGGTGTCTGGCATAATACATTCATTAATGGAACAATGTCCGCAAATCATCTTCTGAAACTACGTTAAAAAGAACGTTTTGTTGGGTGTGTGGGTCTGTGGGAATTGTGCATACTGAGGTGTTTCAGTGGCTTCGAAGTGATGTAATATTTTGATAAGTGATCCAATGACCCTGTTTCTGACATGACAATCCTTGGCCTCTTGTATGTCCAAAATATTTTATGAATAAATGAGCAGATATATGGTGTTTTCCCGGTTTACGATTTCCTTCTTGATTTGGAGGTACAGAAAAGCAAATTAATACAAAAGAATTCGTCATTTGAATGGCGATGTATTAACTCAGCAGTGTCCGAGGTGATTAAAGACCCCCTCTACGTAACATGAAACAGGGAACACGCATAACTTTGAAGAATGCACTGAATATGCACATAAAGTGTAATGACATGGAAGGATGGCTCCTCCTCGATGCACAAACCGTGAAATTGTGGCGTGTGTAGAGAGTGGTCGTAGTTTAGATAAACATGTTACGTCAGTCTCTTTCACACTCCAATCAGGAAGTTATCTTTCCCTCCCTCCTGATTAAGTGGAGCAGGACATCAGCTTCCAGCGTTGGCCTGTGTTTAAATCTCTCATCTTAATTATGAGGCAATGAGGCGCAATGAGTGTGTGTGACCACCATATTTGTAGGAGTTCAGCTTTTCACTGACTGGAAAAAGTGAGAAACAACAGGTCAGTATTGCAGAAACGTGAGTATTAAGTTGATGAGGCCTCACTTCTTCTTGAAAATGCAGAGCAATGGTAGACATTTGAGGAAAAGTGAACAAATCTTACAGCAAAAAAAATCGTCTGAAGGAAGTTTGCATATTTATCACAATCTGTACAGGAAAAGCAGAATGAACATTTAAAGTCAAGTGACCCTTCGTTAATTCTTTCCTCCATTATCCTCTGTCATCCGCCCCCATGTGTCAATGATCTGCAGCTTTCTATCAAATTTCAGCTGAAACTAATGAAACTAAGTAACAGTCATCTTCGAATGGAGAGTAAACCAATGATGAAAGAGGCAACAATTAAGGAATTTATTGCTGTGGACATTGTGAACCAAGTCACAGGAGATTACAATATCGTGAATCCTCAAATGATAGTTATGATCCACCGGAAAATCAGAGCAGGCATGTAACCTTTTACCAAGGAACAAACAGGATGAACGTACCAGACCTGCCTTTTCCAAAACTGTCGGAAGCGTGCAGAAATCACATATTGTGCATGAGCGAGGACTGTGTAATTCAGCTTTCCGTTTTATTTCCATTATATTATCTTTAACTTTCTTAATTTGCTTATTAATAAATCTTCTTTTATCTGAAATTTATATAGGGGATTTACTTTTTAAATGATCAGCGATTGCCTTATTAATAAATCTATGACAATACACTATTTTTCCAGTTCAATTAATCTATTGATCTCTTCGCTGGTCCAGATTACACTGCTAGTTATACTCCAAGTTGCTGAGTGGTTTACCTGATTATCCTGTTTATGTTTATGAGTCTTCTTATTTTGTTTACTCTTTTGATGCTTAGGGGCAGCATGCTTATATCTCTCATGCTGCCCTAATACAATCGATGAACTAAATTTTAGACGTCAGAGTTCACACTGATAAATCCTACCAATTTCATCCTCTTTAGTACCTCTACACTTACGATAATGACACGATATTATTTGATATCCTGTTACGCAGTCACATTAACTACGTTTAATTATTACAGAATTTACTCTTTTACAACTTTGTAATTGTTTCCTTAACTAATCTCTGTATTATAGAAGTTTAAGCAAGATTCGCATTTAAAATTATCAGTTGGATGCTTGCTAATTGCGTCTATTTTACGATTAGTGCTCTGTGTATGCTCTGTAAGTACAGGCTCATTGGAGGTGCGTACCTACCCGAATCTATGCTCTCTGCAGATATAAACTCCATAGACCTTTTCAACATTGTGTTATAATTATCCTCGCATTTAAAATTTCAACTCTTGCAAGGGCCTTCTCATAGTCTTGTATGATTTTGTCATTGTCCTTCGTTGTCACTAACTTGGCAATTGCGTGCCTGACAGAACACAGTCTGACAGGGAGTACTGTTAAGGTCTATTCCGTCTGGATTGTAACGGACGACATACATTCCTTATCTGGCGAATATATTAAGCGCACGGTTCCGCCAAAAGCAACCGTGAGAGTCAGTTATTTTCCCGGTTTTGAACCTATTCGTAAATTAAGGATTTTAGCATCATCGCCACACTGCCAGAAGGATTTTAACGCAAAAGTTACCGAAGGTCAACAGCCGATTCGTATTTATTTTCAGGGCTGTATTCGACGGCAAGACAATTGTAATACTCTCGCAACGGGAAGAATTAGTTGAAATTGCCAATGCATTTAACATCAGCACGGGATAAAATCAACCTTAACAATGATTAAATCCGAGCCAATAAAACCTATCTGAGTTAACTAAAATAATACACCCATTATCAAGATTCATCGGCCAGGCCGTTACTGGGGGGATCCACGTGGATGTTCGACCGTCTTCACAGTAAATAAAAGTACGTAAAAACAACTGTAAGGTGACTACTCAGGCACAGTTGGGAGACCAACTAACAAAATCTTTGTGGTCACAACCCTTTTCAAGAAGTCCTTGCTAAGCACTTCTGTGCATCAAATCGAAGATCACATTATTTTATTCCAGTCTCAGGAGATAATTTCAATTGATAATTATATTACATCTTTGGATTCATTTACAACATCTGGTTCGCTAATGTCATTTAGAATTTCAGTTGACAGTCTCCTGGCTTACGGAGAGTATCGCACCCGATGAAATTTGTCTGCACTTTACCTGTATTTTGAAATCTCCAGACAATGAAAGAAGTACAGTGTGTAAGGCAGATGAACTTAGGGCTTGGATTGCTGCCTGGGAATATGACATTATTGCCATCACAGAGACTTGGTTGAAGGAAGGGCACGATGATTGGCAACTGAATGTTCCATGCTGTAGACGTTTCAGACAGGACAGGCAGGGAAGTAAAAGCGGGAATGGAGTTGCATTGCTGGTCAGGGTCGATATCACAGCAGTGCTCTAGACACTATAGCGGTCTTGGGTAATGAGGCATTATTGGTGCACCTGAGAAATAAGAAGGGTGCAGTTACATTTTTAGGGCTGAATTACAGCAGTGAACGTGAGGTACAAGAACACAAAGGTAAACAGATGAGGAATAGATATCGAGGCAATAGGGTAGTTGTGATGGGAGATTTTAATTTTCCCAACACTGACTGGTATACACTTAACGACAGAGGTCTGGATTAAATAGAATTTGTACGAAGCGTCCAGGAGAGTTTTCTAGAGCAGCATGTGAATAGTCCGACGAGGGAAGGGGCCATATTGGACCTAGTGCTGGGGAAAGAGCCAGGACGAGTGCGAGACGTTGTGGTCCAGGATTTGTTGTGGTTCTGTTCGCCGAGCTGGAAGTTTTTGCTGCAAACGTTTCGTTCCCTGGCTAGGGAACATCATCAGTGCTATTGGAGCCTCCTGTGAAGCGCTGCTTTGATGTTTCTTCTGGTATTTATAGTGGTCTGTTCTTGCCACTTCCGGGTGTCAGTTTCAGCTGTAGTAGTTTGTATGTGGGGTCCAGGTCGATGTGTCTGTTGATGGATGTTCTTGCCGTTTCCGGGTGTCAGTTTCAGCTGTAGTGGTTTGTATATGGGGTCCAGGTCTATGTGTCTGTTAATGGAGTTTGTGGATGAATGCCATGCCTCTAGGAATTCCCTGGCTGTTCTCTGTCTGGCTTGTCCTATGATGGTAGTGTTTTCCCAGTCAAATTCATGTTCCTGGTTGTCTGAGTGTATGGCTACTAGGGATAGCTGGTCCGGTCGTTTTGTGGCTAGCTGATGTTCATGGATGCGGATTGTTAGCTGTCTTCCTGTTTGTCCTATATAGTGTTTTGTGCAGTCCTTGCATGGTATTTTGTAAACTACGTTAGTTTGGCTCGTGCTGGCTTTTGGGTCCTTTGTTCTAGTGAGTTGTTGTCTGAGTGTGGAAGTTGGCTTGTGTGCTGTTATGAGTCCTAAGGGTCGCAGTAATCTAAAAAAAAACACACCAAATCATCAACGCCACACTCACAGGAATACGATTCACGAGAGAAGAGGAAAAGGATAGCCAACTCCCATTCCTAGACGTGTTAGTAGAGAGAACACCCAACGGCGAATTCACCACAAGGGTACACAGGAAACCAACACACACAGATCAAGTCCTAAACTATGAAAGCAACCACCCCAACACACACAAACGAAGCTGCATCAGGACATTATTCAAAAGAGCCACAACACACTGCAGTACACCAGAACTGCGAAAAGAGGAAGAGGAACACCTATACAAGGTATTCGCCAAAAACGGATACCCACGCAACTTTATCACTAGATGCCTAAGAGGTAGACCATGGAACGAGGACATGCCACAAAAAAAAGGACTAGCCACACTATCATACGTCAGGAGCGTCTCAGAACTGACAGCCAGACTACTGCGACCCTTAGGACTCATAACAGCACACAAGCCAACTTCCACACTCAGACAACAACTCACTAGAACAAAGGACCCAATAGACAGCACGAGCCAAACTAACGTAGTTTACAAAATACCATGCAAGGACTGCACAAAACACTATATAGGACAAACAGGAAGACAGCTAACAATCCGCATCCATGAACATCAGCTAGCCACAAAACGGCAGGACCAGCTATCCCTAGTAGCCATACACTCAGACAACCAGGAACATGAATTTGACTGGGAAAACACTACCATCATAGGACAAGCCAGACAGAGAACAGCCAGGGAATTCCTAGAGGCTTGGCATTCATCCACAAACTCCATTAACAGACACATAGACCTGGACCCCATATACAAACCACTACAGCTGAAACTGACACCCGGAAACGGCAATAACATCCATCAACAGACACATCGACCTGGACCCCACATACAAACTACTACAGCTGAAACTGACACCCGGAAGCGGCAAGAACAAACCACTATAAATACCAGAAGAAACATCAAAGCAGCGCTTCACAGGAGGCTCCAATAGCACTGATGATGTTCCCTAGCCAGGGAACGAAACGTTTGCAGCAAAAACTTCCAGCTCGGCGAACAGAACTACAACGGACACCCGAGCTATAAATCTTCAACTAGACTTTAAGGTCCAGGATTTCTTTGGGAACAGTGAGCACAATTCTGTAAATTTTAGAACACTCGTAGATAAAGAAGAGAATGGTCCTAAGGGAAGAGTGCTAATCTGGGTCAAGGCTATTATATAAAAATAAGGAAGGAGCTGGGAAATGTGGAGTTGCAAAAGACATTTTAAGGGAAGTCCACATTTGATATGTGGGAGGCTTTCAAAGACAGGTTAACAGCAGTGCAGGATAGGCATGTCCCGTTGAAGGCAAAGAATAGAAAGGGCAAGATTTATGAACCTTGGATGACAGGAGAATCTATACCACTAGCCAAGAGAAAAAGGGAAGCATACATAACGTCTCAGCAACTGAGGACACGAAGCGCTCTGGAGGAATATCGGAAAAATAGGACAGGTTTTAAACAAGGAATCAAGTGGGCTAAAAGTGGTCATGAAATAGCTTTAGCGAGCAGACTGAAGGAAAATTCCAAAGCATTTTATTGTTATATAACAAGCAATTGGGTAACTGGAGAGAGTATTGGTCCACTGAAAGATAATGAAAGAAGGCGAAGGCTGTGTGCTGAACCTGAGAGAATGGGTTTGGTTCTGAATCATTACTTTGTATGAGTTTTTACTGAGGAGAGGAACATGATGAATGTTGTGATTAAAGATAGAAATTTGATTTACCTGGATCACGTTCACATAAGTAGTGCAGATGTGTTGGGTATGGTCGAGGTTATGAAGGTGGACAAAACCCCAGGACCGGATGGGATCTATCCCAAGTTGCTGAGTGAGGTGAGAGCAGAAATAGCTGGATCCCTGACAGATATCTTTATGGCATCCTTAAATACAGGAGAGGTGCTGCAAGGCTGGAAGTTTCCTCATGTTGTCCCCCTGTGCAAGAAGTGTAGTTGGGATATTCTGGATAACTACAGAACAGTGAGCCTGACGTCGGTGGTGGGGAAGTTGCTGGAGAGAGTACTGAGCGATAGCGTCTACTTATATTTGAAAAGGAATGATCTTATCAGTGATGGGCAATATGATTTTGTGCGGGGGAGATCGTGCCTTACCAACTTGATGGAGTTCTTCAAGGAAGTGACCAAATTGACAGATGAAGGAAGGGCTGTTGATGTAATATACATGGACTTTATTAAGGTATTTGTAAAGGTTCCCCATTGTAGACAAAGGGGAAAGTGAAGTCACATGGTGTGCAGGGTGATCTAGCTAGGTGGGTAAAGAACTGGTAGAACAACAGGAGACAAAGAGTAGTAGTAGAATCGAGTTTCTCGTAATGGAGAATGGTGACCAGTGGTGTTCCACCGGGGTCAGTATTGGGGCCCCCTTTTGTGTCTAATATACATAAATGATCTAGAAGAGGGCACTGTCGGTATGATCAGTAAGTTTGCAAATGACACAAAGATTGGTGGAGTGGCATAAAGCATCATGGACTGTCAGAGAATACAGGAGGATGTACATAGACTGGAGAGTTGGGCGGAAAAGTGGTAGGTGGCGTTCAATCCAGACAAATATGAGGTGATGCATTTTGGCAAGTCGAATTCTATAGCGAATTATACAATGAATAGAAGAGCCTTGAGAATAGTTGATGTGTACAAAGATCTGGGAGTGCAGGTCCATTATGCACTGAAGGTTGCTGCATAGCTGGATAGAGTGGTCAAGACGGCATATTGTACGCTTGCTCTCATTGGACGGGGTATTGAGTAGAAGAGTTGGCAAGTCAAGTTCAAGTTGTACAAGACATTCATTCGACCACATTTAGTATACTGTGTAAAGTTATGTTCACCACATAACCAAAAGGATGTGGACTCTTTTGAGAGGGTGCAGAGAAGGTTACGATGATGTTGCCTGGTGTGCAAGGTGTTAGCTATGAAGAGAGGTTGAGTAGGTTAGGTTAATTTTCACTGGAAAAATGGAGATTGAGGGGGACTCTGAATGAGGTTTACAAAATCATAAAGGATATAGACCGGCTGGATAGAGACAACCTTTTTCCCAGGGTGAATGATTCAATAACGACAGATCACGCTTTCAAGGTGAGAGGTGGAATGATTAAGCGGGAAGTACGCGGCAAATACTTCAAACAGAGGGTGGTGAGCGTTTGAAACGCGTTGCCAGCAAAGGTGGTAGAGGAAGGCACGATAGAATCATTTGAGAAGCGTCTGGACAAATGCATGAGTAGGTGTGTAGCAAAGGGATACAAATGCTTCTGAATTGACCAACAGGTTTAGACATTACATTTGCATCGGCGCAGGCTTGCAAGAAACGCCCCCCTACAACTCACCCTCCCATCCTGGCACATTCCCCTGCCACCGCAGGAATTGCAAAGCCTGCGCCCTCACCTCCTCCCTCACCTCCATCGAAGCCCCTAAAGGAGCCTTCCACATCCATCAAAGCTTTACCTGCACATCCACCAATATCATTTACTGTATCCGTTGCTCCCGATGCGGTTTCCTCCGTGCAGAGCGGTTTAGGGAACATCTCTGGGACGCCCGCACCAATCTACCACACCACCCTGTGTCCAAACATTTCAACTTTTCCTCCCACACTGCCGAGGACATGGAGGTCCTGGGCCTCCTTCACCGCCTCTCCCTCACCACCAGATGCGTCGAGGAAGAACACCTCATTTTCCATCTCGGAACACTTCAACCCCAGGGCATCAATGTGTACTTCAACAGTTTCCTTATTTCCCTTTGCCCCATCTCACCCCAGTTCCAAACTTGCAGCTCAGCACTGTCCCCATGACTTGTCCTACCAACCTATCTTCTTTTCCACTGATCACCTTCATCCCCTCCCACACTCACCTGTTGTACTGTATTCTACTTTCTCCCCAACCCACCTTCCTCTCACTTATCTCTCCACCATTCAGGCTCTCTGCCTGTATTCCTGATGAAGGGCTTTTGCCCGAAACGTCAATGTTACTACTCCTCTGAGGCTGCCTGAACGGCAGTGCTTTTACAGCACCACTCTAATGTAGACTCAGACTTGGAAGGCCGAAAGGCCTATTCCTGGGCTGTACATTTTCTTTTTTCTCTTTGTTCTAATACATTTTTATTTAGATGGCTCATCATTTCAAAAGATAATTGGGAATGGATCCAATGTGATCTCCTTTCCAGTGACTTTCCCGTGCACGGAAGGAGATAGGGTTATTACACGATGACTTGATCACTTGTTTCATTTGAACATTTATTCATTATTTTGGTGTGCTTAATTTAAACTGCCGAAAAAGGGATGATGGCTTAGGATTAATTTCTAATGTTTGATGACCTCAGTGATGTTGATTTCGTTGGCAAATTTGTAATATAAACATGGAGACGAAATAGAAAATTAATGGCTTCTCATATATTTCCTCCACTAATTCTTTTGGTCTTGAATTCACAGATGAAGCAGTATGAAACTGAAGTGCTTCACATTATAAATTCACAAGAATTCGTGGAGAGAGAATCGATAGTTAACGTTTCGAGTCCATCTTGTGAAAGGTCCGAAAGAATGGATACTGGACTCGAAACGTTTAAGCTGTCATTCTTTCCAAAGTTGTTGCCCATCTCTTGACTTTCTCAATTTAAGTTTCCATTATGTTTCAGGCCTTCAGTACTCGCGCTATTGTGTTCTGTTTGCTGCAAGAGGAGAATTTTCAATCATATTTTTTGTGAATCTGTTTAAACTAAAATTGTTCCAGGGATGATTTCCAAAACGTTTTATTATTATTATTATTATTATTATTATTATTATTATTATTGTTATTTTATTATTATTACTATTGTTATTATTATTATTATTATTATCATTATCGTAGAGAATAATTGTTATACAAGATCTGAAGACCGTTTGGAAACTCTGACTCTCTGATAAGTGCTGAAATAATCAGGGGGTCTCTGGACTGTTGAAAATTAATGAGGTATGATTCGTGAGGAGAATAACACAAAATGTCCGGGAAAATAATTAGAGTGCAGAAATCCTTCTAAAAATAACACAGCGACTTCGAGTCTCAAAGGAAACCATGGCGTATCAAAACGTGAACATTACATGAGTGTTGAAAACCAAAAGTACAAAACAGAATACGCCTTTAAAGCATTTCAGACTTTAGTGACTTTTTACCTCTGAATAATTTGATAATCAGATTCAAAGGATATTTCATTCCATTCGTTAACTCATTTCTGAATTTGTTCTGTGTACCTGCATAAATGAATGGATTAGTGCAGGAGCTCAAAAGCTGAAGCATATATCCACTTTCCTCAAGAATAAAATTAGATTCTTTGGAATTTGAAGCTGAGGAATAAGTCATGTTTGCAATTTGGACATAGAGGAACGTTATTAGAACTACGGAATAAGACATTATAAAACTTCCCGAGACACAGAAAAGTAAAACGATAGACTTTCTCCTCTTCTCCATCTCTGGGTCACTCTGATTCTCTCCATTCCTAGGAATCCGCAGGCGCCTGCGGGCTCTACTAGCTTCTAGAATGTGTCTGACGGTTAGAACATTCAACAACAGTATAATAACGAATGGGAGGCAAGTGGTTAAAACCACCATCATGCAGTCATACGCAATCCACGCAGGTGACGAATAAAATACTGCTTTTGTATTGCAGTACCAAGGAATGTTATCAATTACAAAGGCTGGTTCACAAGTAAAATACAAGGGGATGTTTCGTGCAAAGCTTAGAACACAGACAGAGACAACAATAACAACTGAGGCTTTCCTTGTACAATATTTGTTTTTCAGCTTCTGAGAGCAAATTGCGATAAATCGATCAATAGTAAATGCAACAGTGACCCATACAGAAGAATCTCTGATACCATAAATTAGAACAAAGCTAAGAGTGAGTACTGGAGTGATGGAAAGGAAACTGAATGTCAAATATCGACCTAAAATTCGATTTAAAACTACTCCGGTAATCATGACCAGGAGATCTGTCATGGCCATAGACATCATGTAAAAAGTGATACATCGAGAGAGACCACATTTTACTCGATACAAAACGATAATCACTGCCAAATTAGCTGTAAGAAATAAAGATAGAGAATGATTAAATGATAGAAGGAAATAAATACAGAACAGAAAATGTTGGAAGCATTTACGAAGATGCAACATGTCATATGAGTAGCTACTTCGTGAAGAAAAGGAACCTTATAACATGCAATGAAACCTCATTACATTATGTAATTCTAGCTCAAGTCTATTGATTCAAACTAACAGCAAGTGTTGAGTTCCCAAAGTGGTGAATGAGCTGACGGAATTATAATCAATCATGGCCTCACTTGATGGACGTGTTTTGGCAAAGGCAAATTCGTGATTTTGAAACTATTGCAAATCAATAGCGCACCAGTATAACATTTGCTCGAACTTCAACAGAACTACAGCAGAAGCCAAGCTGAAGAGATCAGGAATGGTTCATGTTCGCCATAGGTAACTAAAAGAAAAGAAAACTTATCTTGACACATGAAAAAAACGTAAAGGAATTCGTGCTGAATTTCGAAAACCTGGTGCTCCTGACTGATATTTTCCTGAAGCTCAACATATCAGTATTCTGTGATGGCTCTGATATTTTAAAATCAAAACTCGCATAGACTGAGGAAACATCTAAATAAATGATGCATACTGATATAACAATGGTGAGAAATTCTAGGGGAGAAACAGGATGCGTCCAATTGTAACTGTGTGGCATTTTTGCAGGCTTGTCTAACACACCAAATATTCACGCATGCAAAACTCATTTTTTGATGGAAATCTATATTTTGCTTAAAATGCATTTTATGTTCTCAGTTTTAAGTCTGAATTTCACTTCCACCATCAGCGAGAATTTATATACGTGTGAAATAGTTAAAATTTGGCAATTATATCCAATAGAATACATTATTTTTGTTTGTAAATATTTCAAAGAGAAACATAAAACAAACTGCTATCGGAAAGAACTCCAAACATAACTTAATAGTGCCAGTAAACTTGACATTTCATGCAATTAAATTGGAAAGTTAATATCCAAAAAGTGTAGAGGCCTTTCAGAAAATGGGAAACGTCATCTTAACAGAAGCATACATCTGTCCTATTAAACGGATCCATTTTATGTTGAAGCAGGGAATCCATACAGTCAAATTGACAAAATGTAATCATTAATAAAATATAGAGTTTTACCTGCAACTCCAATTATTGCAATAACTGGGTAATAAATGGCAAATACTAAGCCTGATGGTAATCCATGCATTGTTCATATGCTCTTCAGATGCTTTCTGCACTTCTCCGATGCACAACTGCAAATATATCTGATGCTAGGCTCTGGGGAGTTGTCTTGATTAATTAGACTGTGCGATTTTTTAAAAATCTGAAACGACTGTTTTTGTTTTGCATTGAATTGAATCTTTTTTCTTCTCAGATACAATGGCATCATGTTCATTAGAAATACTTGTAGAGTACAGTTGAATTATCATAGAAAACATTTTAAGCATCAGCCTACAATTTTAAAAGGGAACTCGTCAAAACAAAGAAACCTTGAGTTTAAGGTGAACAATTCTCTTCAGTTGCTTGCTTGCAAGGTATCACTTTCAGAAAAAAGTCTGGTAAGAAAGGAAAGTGCAGCCAGTTTCTTGATGTTGTTTGGTCAGTGCTCGTGGATACAGGTCACTTGTGAGATGCGTTCTCTGTTCTTGATGCAAGAAAGTAATTTGATTGAACTGTCAATGGTAACGAACATCGATAGCAGCGTTCCAGATGTTTCAATGTGCACTGATTCATTTGTCAATGATTACTTTCATTGCAGAGTTCCCCAGATCAGCGTCACTATTTCAAAATGTCAGTGGTCAAGTTCATCATGAGGTGCCCCACTATACCGTCACCAAGCCCTGTTAAACACATGCAATCAAAATGAAGAAGTGCAGCCCATTATGATTGCGTTCTATTTGGAAAAAAAAATGGCCTCCATGATTACATTTCAGATAAGCTGGTTCATTTCAGTTTAAGCATAATTAAGTTTTGTACAAACAAAATCTGATCAGAACCGATTGCCTCAGAAGAGTCGCTGTTATTTCACGGAATTAATAATTCTAAGATTACTCGGCAAATATTCTGAGGAAATATCTCATGGTCAATTGAATAAAACATCGAAATAAATATCGTGGCTAATGGCTGCAATCGCTATCGGTTTTTAACAAAATCAACATATTTCACCGATATCCTTTACCAATGAAAATCTCCATTCTTCTCAGCCGTAGATCAGACTTCGTATTTTTGTCACTCAAGACTTCTTATTTTGAGCAACTGTGGATGGATGACAGATGCTAGCGATGTCAACATCGTATGAAATATTACCTCATATTAAAGTAAAACTCTTCAATATAAGCTGGTTAATCACGGCAAAACTGTATAAAGCCTGGTCCATGATGGATAGATTCAATGTAGAACGGTTCAACGAAGCAAGGTTTTCCGAAGGACTATTAGATTCACGTATTCATCAAATTTATTGCAGTAAGTTTGACAGTTTTCTCCAAAGAACGATTGAACTGATACATTTGAAACATGTTCAGTAGGTCAATGTGAAATCCTTCAATGCAATGCACGGAGTAATGATCCAAAACTGTTAATGAGAAGTCTATTTTCTTTTCCATGTCCAGGTCCGTCCAAGATGGTTCCTTCCAGCGAACACATATTCGAGTCAGCTTGCGTAATTTAAGTGCAAACAGTCCATGATTCGATCGTTTGTAGTTAACAAGATTAACAAGATTATTACTTAACAAGATACTTCGAAGCACGGTGGATTTTGATGTGCAAGCACAAATTAAACCAGTTACTGGCAGAGCACGTTGTCCAAGAATGTGATTTTAATGTAGCGCAGCAACTTTAAGCTCTTCCCATCCGTGAATGATTTTGAGAGATGACAAATGTCTTGCAGACTGAAAACTTGATATAGACTTGAACAGAAAAACCGGCGTCTGACCACAACTGAGTTTATAAACGGCAGGGCAAGAAAAAAGAAACTGAATCACAAGTTCATTCCATTTGTCGTCTTTGGGGCTATTACAGAGATATGTAGGGTGCGTAATCGTGAGGAGGTTGAACACAATGATGAGTGTTTATATGACAAACATTACCAGGCTAAACTTAGTATAGATTAGAAAACGCAGAGTAACATGGAAGCACACGAAATGAAACAGAAAATGATCACATGATCCTTGAAACTTTAAATGCCATTTCATAAGATGATGATTGATCTGATTTTAATTTCAACCCTCAATTGGGGAAATTCCAAGACAATCATTCATCCCGTTGCTAATTAACAATTTATGTCCCAGTATTCCAAACAAGTTTTTGTTCATTTTCTGTTTGAAACGAGACACACCTTTCTTACAAGCTATAAACCCTCATTCTAGATTTTCCCGCAAAAAGACGCATCATTTCAAATTTACCTGGTCAAATCCAGGAAGGACTTTTTTTTCCACTTACATCATGCAGATTCTACGAAATTTCAGAGTATAGGATCTGCACTGTCCAAAATGTCTGCGTAAGGCAATCCGTTCATTCCTGGTGTGAGTCTACCAATCATTATATGACCCTTGTCCAAATCAAGCAACTTTACCATAAATGCAATGAAGCTTATTGCAAACAGTATTCCAGTTATGGGCACATCAATGTCCCATATAATTGTTGCTCTCAGAATAAAACACACCGTTCTGTTCATTGTTCTGCTTACATGCCGCACCCCCTGCATTTGTTATTTATGTACTTGATCCTTCCCAGATCTCACAATCTCTCACCACATAATTATGCTTCTTTCTCGTACGTTTTAACTTGGACAGTTGTACAATCTCCCGCAGTATACACCTTTCGCCTGAGCTTTCACCACTCACTTAACCGATCCATAAAATATTAAAGCTGCTTCTGCCTTGTTCACACTGGTAAGAAACATAGATTGCCTCACAGGCACTTCTCTATTCGAGGAGGAATTCATCAAGCGAAAACTCTGAGAAAAGTGGAGAGAGATCCAGAGAGAGAGAGAGAGAGAGAGAAAGGAGGGGAGAGAGCGAGAGAGAGGGAAAGAGAGAGAGACATTGAAAGAGAGGGAGAGTGGTAGAGACACACACAAAGAGGGAGAGAGATAGAGATAGAGAGTATAAGAAAATAGCAGAGATTTTTTACTGGAGCTTTAAAAAGTAGCTTTACGACGCCAACAGCAACTGCTCCCACTGAAAAACTAACTTTACAAATCCTGGATCGTTGGAAGCATATCTCTCCCATTCACCCTCCTTCCATTGTTCCTCCTTTAAACACGCCTCAGTTGCTTACTCTAGGGCTAGTCTATACACAGCTCCTCAGCTAGTGCTTCAACGCAGATTTCAGACTGCAGAATGTTTTTTCTGGTATTACTCTGTCCACTAAAATTCGCTGCACTTCTCCAGTAAGACAGTCAGATTAGATATCCCAACACAAAAGGTGGGTACGAACTGCAAATAAAAATACATGATCTCAGGAATTGTAGTACTCCCCTCTTCGTCAATGATGTGGGAAATTCCTATGTAACCTTCACGTTCCGGGGAGACATATGTCTACGTCCAATAACTTGGCCCAGCAACATGAATTGGGCTTGTACAAATTCACTGTTAGACAGGTTAAACACGAAGCCCGCCTCCTGAAGTCGGACAAATAATTCCGATAGATGCTGCAAATGTTCCTCCCACGTGAGACTGAATGACATCAGATCGTCGATGTATGCGGTACAATTGTGCAATCTCAAAATGAACTTATTGGTTAGTTTTGCAAACGTAACAGGCGAGTTTTCGAAATTAACTAACATAAATTTAAATTGGTATAGTCCATTCTGAAGGAGAATTGTCGGGGTTAACTATAGTTAATAGGGTAGAGGAATGCAACTGAGTGGATTACTCTTTGGAGGACCAGTGTGGTCCTCGTTCGTCTGAAGGGCCTGTTTCCCTAATCTCGGTATTCTATGATTCTAACTTTAACAGTGAACAAATCACTAACAAACTGAACAATCACTCTGTAACTAATTGCTTATTCTGGAATAAAACAAGATTTTCCTGACATGCGGTTTCACTAATGCGGATTTCACTCATAAATCCATTATTAGTAAGAACAAAGTTAAAACTGAGTCTCTTAAAGTTCATCCAGAATGGACTCTCTTGAAATTTCTGTATCTTATTCTCTCGTCTTTCTCTGTCTGAATTGCCTTTTTACTTGTTTTCTGGTTTCCAGGATATTTGCTCAGCGTGTTATGCGCCTTTATTGATGGATACGGCTTTTTAGGCAGAGCGTGGAGATTGTGTGTGAGACCCCAATATTTCTTTCGCAGATGATACTTCCCTGTCATCAATTTTTTCAGATACTAGTTGACTCAACCCCCTCTGTCCAATTGCCTCTCTGTTATATATCCCTCCTTGACACAAAAAATAAAATTATTATATGATTGGTTTCATATTGTTAGCACTAAAATGGATCCTTAACCTCTAAGTGCCTTTTTAAGTTAATTGACAGCATTTGAACTGTTGCCTGGATAAAAATGCTGCTTCAGTCAGACGACTGAATGGGTTTGATCTGTTCTGTCAATTTGGGTACCTGCAATCTGCTGACCAACAGACATTCATTCTTCTGTTTAATCAAAGAAAAGCACATTAGCCTTTTAAAGGTCATCATGGTATTTCCCAAAATTTGGCAAGTTCGCCGTTTTTAGCACTCTGATACTTTAAAAAATCTTATTTCAAAACCAGGCAACTGTAGATTCTTCTCCATATTCCTGTCTTCTTTCCTTATTTTTGGGGATTCTGCTTCCCAGGTCTTTGGCTGATAAAGGTCACTGTCAGACAGCAGATCTTTCTGCTGCCAGGCTGGACTTGTTGGCAGCTTGCTGCCCTTTGCTGCTCTGGCCAACTTTTCAAAATGTCTGATATTTATACCCCGAAAGAATGGATTGTTTCATTGTTTGTAATATTTTCAAAACACTAAAAACAAACTTGATTACCATTTGACATCCTGGCACATTATTTAAACTGATTGGCTGAATCTGAATTTGAATTTGTCTCATAGCAGCCCGGATACTGATCGCTGTTTGACCAAGTATTGCATTTTTAATTTTTCCAGTATTCTGTGCGCTTGATAAGCCCTTGCCCAGCCTTTCAACTCTCTTGAAGCTATAGTACACTTAAAAATTCATGACACTGTCCACCCTATCTAACCCTCTGATTATCTTATACAGATCAATTCAGACACCTCTCAACCTTCTTCGCTCGAATGAAAACAGCAGCAACTACCTCAGACCTTTCTTGTATGACCTTCCCTCTAAATTAGGCAACATCCTCGGAAATCTCTTTTGAACACTTTCCAAACCCTCCACGTCCATCCTGTAATGCAGAAAGCAGAAATATACGCAGTACTGCAAGTGTGGCCACAACGGAGTTTTGTGCACATGCAGTATGATCGTGTGCCTCCAAAATACTATCCCTCTACAAATAAAAGCTAACATACTGTATGCCTTCTTAACAAGCCTATTAACCAGATTCGTAACTTTTAGGTTTCTTCAGTTGCTTTTTGTTTGCACCTGAACGGATTTTCGTTTTGTTCCCTCGTGCCAATATCATTTCTTAATATAACCTTGATATCATCCTTAACCAATTCACCAATTACACCTCCTTTGCCTTCATGTCTATCCTTTCGGAATACCGACTACTTATGGCCAGTTCCCGGTCCAGTCATCATCTTCCTGTAACAATGTTTCAATCATTCTTATAAGGTCATACCCATTTATCTCTGTATCTCCTGCCAGCTCATCAATTTTATTCCAAAAGCTGTGTGCTTTTAGGCCTAAGGATTTTCAATAAGTTTTTTTGATTTGCTATTCCCCTTTAATATTTTGTTGAGTACGAGCTTCCTGATCTCACACACCTCACTCCTTCACGTTCCCCATACATTTCATTTTCATTTGTTAATCTCTGATAAACATCTCTATCATTTATTCCAACCTCCAACTCACATTTTGAACTGATTTGATTCCTTCTCTCAGTGTGGTCATGAGACTGGCTGTGCCTGATGTCCTACTCACCTCTACCTTCTGCTCAGTTCCTGACATGCTGCTTTGTTTCCCAGCCTCCTGGTTTATTAGTTTAATTGCACCAAATTTGCATTAGAAAACTTCCCCATCAGGATGTTGGTGCTCATCAAGTTAAGATGCAATCTATCCATTTCTTAAAGCCACCACCTGTCATGGAAGAGTGATCCAGAAATCTGAAACCCTTGCCACTGAATTAGCTCTTTTACCATATGTTAATCGTTACCTAGTCATTTTACACAAGGCACTGGGTGTAATTCACACATTACAGAGAATTGTTTTCTCTGTCTCTCTCTGTCTCTCTCTCTCTCTCTCTCTCTCTCACACACACACACACACACACACACACACACACACACACACACACACACACACACACACACACACACTTCATTATATTGAAGATGAATACCTGTAACCTTATAAATAATCAGAATGATAAGTGGAATGAAGAAATTAGTTAAAGGTAGGATGCGAGAAATTAGAGTAATAAAGTTACTCTTTATTGATCAGAATGGACGAATATGTGTACTTATTGCAGTGATCAAAATTATGGCAAAAACAGAGTAAAATAAGAATATTCCGTTTCGCTTAGCTGGCATTACAGCATCCCAGTTTCAAGACCGTCAGCACAAGACCTCGGAGTGAGATAAGGCAAAAGTTCTTCATTGAAAGAGTTGTTAGGATTTGGAATCCCCTGCTTGGGAGATTTGTGAATGAAGATTCAGGAGGGAACTGGATATATATTTGAAAGTTCCGAATTTAATGGGCAACAGTGATCGAGGTAGCAAATAGGAGGATTTGGGAGACACTTCACAAGCTGATGCATACACAATGGCCCAATAGCCTCCTTGTGTACATTAAGGTTCTGTCCTCTGTCATGTACAAATGCAAGTCAAAGCCAGTATCAGATTATTTCCAGCTGTAAATGTTGGCCAATATCTGATCATTTTGCTGCAGCATAACCATTTATAATGCAAGCGTTGCAAGCTCAGCTTGATGATGAAGTCTAATTAGAACTCAGTACACGAATATTTTAAATCTTGTATCACAACAAGTAAAGCAAATATTTCCTTTGCTTTGGCACAAAACTCTTCGAAATGTCTGACTGTTCATTCACACGAATATATGTTCTTAATTCTTTTTCACATTTCACATTAAATACCATTCATTCTAAAAATTGCTAGGTTTCAAATTGTTGTTCACTTTAATTTAATAACACAGATCATTTATTTAATCTAATATTATCTGTTCATATTGAATTATTGTCATTGTTCAATTGTTGGTAAAGAACTGAAGGTCGCACATTTAGTGAGAAATTAAACTGATCGATTATGTATAAATGTGTAAGAACGCTATTTCTATATGACTGTTCAATCATTTCTCACTCGAAAAATACAATCAGTCAGAAGCGAACGACTTTCCAAATGTTGGAGCAACGATGTATTCATTTGAATACTGATAATGAGTATGTAATTATAGAGAGATTTGAGAAGATTTGTAGCTCAGGTGGATGTATTGGATGTAGACTTCTTCGCTGAGCTGAGAGTTTCATTTCGAGATATTTTACCATCTTCATCTTCAGTGGGCCTCAGGGGAACCAATGCTGAAAATTCCTGCTTTCTATTTATATGTTTGAGTTTCTTTGGGTTGTTAATGTCATTTCCTGTTGTGATGTTATTACCCGTGGTGAAGTCACGTCCTGTTCCTTTTCTCAGGGGTGACAGTTGAGGTCGAACTCGATGGTTTTGTTGATAGAGTTCTGGTTGGAATGCCATGCTTCTATGAATTCTCGTGCGTACCTCTATTTGTTTTTTCCTAGGATGGATGTGTTGTCCCACTCGAAGCGGTGTCCTTCCTCATCCGAATGTGAGAATACTAGTGAGAGAGAATGATGTAGTTTTGTGGTTATTTGATGTTCATGTATCCTAAAGTATGTAATTGTGATCACCACTATAGTCAGATAACATGTTCTTTGTTTCATATTAAATAAAATTTGCATTCTTTAGTTTTGTTTCATAAAATGTTGACAGGAATGTATATTTTAGTTCCATAAATATGACATCAACATAATTGTTTCAGAGATGATGCAATTATTGTTTGTTTGAATACTAATAGTTCACATTTTTGTCAATCACAATTCACAAACATAGCAAATATCTGATTTTTTTCAGATCAGATTGCAATCATAACCTACGTTGAAAAAAGACTTTAAAAGATTTGAATTCAGTCACAGCTGCCTGTGATACTGGGTAAGACATTTGCCTGTTCTTAAATGAATCAACCGAGCTTCCACCTGGGTCAGGGCAGTCATTCAAACATTATTTCACAACAAATTATTTCGACTCCTTCTTCGGTCTGAGCCTTGACTGGGGACAGATGAATTGACATGGAGTGTCAGAATCACATCACACAAGTTACTTATGGTGATGGCATCTGGCCTGGCTCCCAGACTCCAAGCATCTGCTACATGGACCAGACACTGGGTGAAGACGTTAACAAGTTGACAGTATTCTTCAGCACTTTTTGTCTCGCAAAGAAACCTCTAAAACCGTGTCCAATAAATGTCACCTTCACATTCACCAGCATCGAAATAAAATTCTACATCTCTATTGATTGACAAAAATTAATACATGGGTCAACCAACAAAATCTATCTAAACAAAACAGCAGCAAATGGCAAGTCCAGAACCACCTTAATAACAGAACTTGACGGATTCTGTCTGATGTAGGTCGTCACACGCATATTGTACTGGTACTCAGGTGACTGTGAGAATGCACCCCAGAAGTGGACGTCTTAGTCTACCACCCCTACGAAGCTTCCTGGTCTCACACACATCACTCCCTCACATATTCAACAATTGATAAGGATCCACATGCTGGGTGAAACATAGAACAGTACTGTACAGTGCGGACCTTTTGGCCCTTGACGTGCTGCCGACTCTTTATCCGACTCTAAGATGAGACTTACCAACATACACTTCATTATACTATAATTCATTTGCCTATGCAATAGTCACTTAACTTATCCCCAATACAGCTGACTCTACTACAGTTGCCAGCAGTGCATTCCACCCATCCACCATTCTCTGTGTAAGAAACCTATCTCTGACATCTCCATTCAACATTTCTCCATCGTGATAGATATTTCCACCATCGGAAAAAGTATCTTGCTATCCACTCATCATCTTTGCCTCTCATCATCTTATACACGTCTGTCAAGTCATCTCTCATCCTTCTTTGCACCAATGAGAAAAGCCCTGAACTATTCTTTGTTAGCATCCTGATAAATCTTCTCAGCACCCTCATTAAAGTTTTCACATCCTTCCTACAATGTGGCGACGATAACTGATCACAATATTCTATGTGTGATCTCACCATGGTTCCATAGAGCTGCATCATAACCTCGCAGCTCTTAAACACTATCCCCCTACTAAAGGAAACATCATATGCCTTCTTAACAACCTTATCAAACTGGTTCGCAACTCTGAGATAGCTATGACATGGACCACAAGATCAACCTGTTCATCCACAATGTAGGAATCCTGCTTTTTTTCTGCATTCAAATTCGACCTTCCAAAATGAATTGCTTTGTACATTTCCAGGTTAAGCTCCATCTGCCACTTATCAGCCACGTTCTGCATTCTGTCGATGTCCCATTGCAAACTACAACAGTCCTCCACACAACCAACAAATTCAATAATCTTTGTTATATCGACAGACTTACTAACTTACCCTTCCATTTCCTCATCCTAGTCAGTTATTAAAATCACAAACAACAGAGGTCCCAGAACCAATCCCAACAGAACACCACTGATCACTGACCTCCAGACTGTATACTTTCCATTTACCACCACTTTGTGTCTTCTATGTGCCAGCCAGTTCTGTATCAAGACTGATCCTTGCATCCCATCTTTCCTTTCTTTTTGAATGAACCTGCCTTGGGGAATATTATTAAACGCCTTTTTAAAATCCATGTACTCCACATCCACTGCGCGACCTTCTTCAATGTGTTTGATCCCACCCTCACGAATGCAGTAAGATTTGTGAGGCGTGATCTGCCCCTCACAAAGCCATGCTGACTATGTCTAATCAAACAATGATTTTCCAAGTAATCATGAATTCTGTCTCTCAGAAACCCGTCTAATACTTTGCCCAATATTGATGTAAGACGGACTGGTCTGTAATTCTCGGATTAACCCTGGCACTTTCCTTGAACAAGGAGTTACAATTACCGCCTTCCAATCATCTGTCGCTACTCCAGTCGGCAGTGAGGATGTAAAGATCATCGCTAAAAGCACAGAAATCTTTTCCTTCTTTTCCTGTAGTAACTAGGATTTTGTCCGTCGAGCTAAGGGGATTTATCTTTTCTTATGTTTGTACTTCAATCAATCTGTACATCACCTCAAAATGTCCACTCTCTGTCTAAATGATTGACAGCTTTCCATTTTAGGGCTATATACAGTGCTGCCTTCTGGAACACATATGGTTCCCCATATCCTGTCAATCATGGAATGGAAAACATGGGAAGGTACCAATGTCTTCCTGATGAACTGTTGATTCCCAAAACTTTGACTCTCCTGTTCCTGAGATGCTGCTCGACCAGCTTTACCAGCGCCACACGTTTCGACTCTGATCCCCAGGACCTGCAGTTCTCACTTTCTCCATTACTTAGAGCTCTCCCCTCTGCACACTGAGCAGGGAATTAATCAGCAGAAACTCATTGCATGTGGAGCTGACTAATTAGTTCCGAAAAGTTGCATTTGATGAATACATTTATTAGAAGAGAAATTACAATTCAATCAATATTCATTCATTCCCAGAGTTACAGTTAAGGTTCATGAATTGGGCAGCTACAACGAACAATGAATGACTAATGAAGTCCACGTTGTAGAGTATTCCAGATGTTATATTCCAGGCTGGATGTCCTTTACGTTAATGCTGAGAATACTATCGGATATGTGATAACGGAATGAGGTGAAATGAGGAAGTGTGACATTTTTGCCATCACAAAGATGTGTTTTAGGGAGGTCAGGGCTGGCAACCCAATATCCTGTGGTACAAGATCTATAGGCACGACAGGGGAGGTGGAAAAAGAGGAAGGTGGGCTGCATTCCTAATTATCGAGTTAGGTACTGCAGTAAGATCGATCCAATGAGGCTGGTAGTTCGAGCTCAGGATCATAACCATGACAGACACACCGCTGGGGATAATTTATAGACTCCCAAACAAAAGAAAGTACAGGAGCTGATATAAAATAAATTTACTGAGGTGTGTTAATACAACAATAGGATCATTATATTCAAGCATTTCAATTCCAAACATTCATTCGGGCCCTGATAACTTTTTAAGACGGGACAGATGTCTTGATATTTATTCCAGAGAGCTTCTTATGTCAACGTGTAGCAGATGCATCAATGGGCGGGGCTATGCTGGGCCTCACCGTGGGGAACGAAACCAGTCAGATGTTGTAGGCAGGATTGGGAACGCATGGAAGGACCAGTGACCGTGACTCCTATGTCTCGAGTTTGCTAAGTAAAAGACCCAAAAAATGCTTGAAAAATAAAAGCTTTTTGGATTTGGGAGACCGATTTCATTAAAAAATATTACAGGATCTGGCCAAAGGGCAGTCGCTTCTGGGTGAAACTGTAGCAGAACAAGGTGGGACGGGAGTGAGGGGGTCACTTGATTAAAATGTAATTGATGACAGAGTCTGCCCAGCATGTTACGCCGAAGATGAGTTTTGGGAACACAAGCCCAGAGAACCTCGGATGTCGACACAAATTCTGAACAGAATTAAAAAGGAAAAAGAAGCTTCAGGATCCATGCCATGGGTACTTCAGGCTTACCTATCTGTTCTGTTGCATTTAAATACAGGCAGATTAATCCAACAGGAGTTCTTGCTCCCTGTTGTGTTCAAGATATAGAGGAGTTGGGCGACCACCTGAAATGGCGAAAGGAGTTGGCAGAGAAAGCTGGAATCCCCTGTGGCAATTCCCCTCGAAAACAAGTACACCGTTTTGGATACTGTTCAGGAGAATGACGTTTCAGCGGAAAGCTGCATCAGCCAGGTTGGTGGCAACCATTGACTCTGGGGCACAGTGGGAAAGGGTAACGGTAAACAGGACATTAGATATCGTAGTGTCGATTGTTAGAGAGACAGATCAGAGATTCTGTGGCCTCAAATTGGAATCCAGGATTTGTTACCTCCAAGGCGCCAGAGTCCAGGATGTCTCCGAGCGGCTGCAGAACATTCTCAAGCGGAGGTGACCAGCCGGAAGTCATTCTGCACGTTGTCACAAATGACACATTTAGATATAGGAATGCGGTCCTACAGAGTGATTACTGAGAGCTGGGAGAAAAGTTAAAACCAGGACCTTGACGGTAGTAATCTCCTGATTACTTCCAGTGTGATGAGGTAATGAAGGTAAGAGCAGGAGTATATGGCAGATAAATAAGTAACTAAAGAATTGGTGCGGAGGTGGGGGGTGGGGGCGGCAGAGAGATTCAGATTTTTACATAATTCCAGTCTTTTCTGTGACATAGTTAAACTGATCAGGAGGGGCAGGTGGCATATGCACTGATTAGGGGACTAATATTTTGTTGGCGAATTTTGTTAGTGCTACAAGGGAAGGTTTAAACTACATTGGCGAGGAGCGATACCCTCATGATCAGGGAGGCTGGAAGGAGATACAGAATCAGAAACAATAAAGTGATGAGACAGGCCATGCTGGAACATGATAAGAAGTAAGGAATGCCTGTTGGATTAAACTACTTTTATTTCGGTGCAAGAGGGCTGGCAGATAAGACCAATAAACTAACGGCGTGGATAGGAATGTGTGATTGGGATAATATAGCTTTTGTAGATACATGGCTAAGCGAGAGACAGGACTGGCAGCTTAACGCATCAGGGTGCAGGTGCTTAAGGCGGGTCAGGGATGGTGGAAGGAGGGGAGGAGGAGTTGAATTCCTAATTAAGGTGATTATCACAGCTGTGATCAGAGATAAAATAACTGACCAATCATCCAGTGAGGCTTTGTGGGTGGAGCTAAGAAGTAGGAAGGAGATGATGATGTCACCGGGGTTGTACTATAGGCCTCCAAAAAGTCAATGTGAATTCTAGTAACAAATATACAGGGAGAAGGGAGACATGCAGGAGCAATTTGGTTGTCATAAGAGTGGATTTTAATTTTTGTAACAGACTGAGACTGCCGGAGAGTTAAGGAAGTTGATGGAGTGGAATCCGATAAGTGTGTTTAAGAAAGTTTCCTCTGCTTGTCCAATAGTTTCGGTGGGCTGACTGGCTTTCTGACATTCTTGTGAAACCTGCTTGAGATGCTGAATGAGCTCGAATTTTTTAATCCTGTGGAAATGTTCAGTGTCCAGTAATGCAGCTGTGTGAGACAGAGAGTCCCCAACATTCTCTACCCTCTGAGAGAGGACAACACTCCCCACACATATACATTGGCCTATTGATATGAACAAAAATACGAACTCAGCGTCAGAGTGGCTGGCCCTGACATTACGGCAGGATTTGATGGAACAAGCTGTCAAGGAGTCTGAATAAGTTTGAACTGAATGGGACCAGGTGTAAACTCCCCACTGGATCATTCAGAAAACAATGTGTCTGGTGACAGCAATCCACTTAGTCGCTGGATCTCTCTGTGGACGAACTTTCGGGTAGCTTCCTCGGCACAAACACCTGCAGCTGATTTATCAAAGTCTTACCCTCCATTATTCGATCAGAAGTGAGCAGGTTCAGAAAAGATCGCATAAAGCATAAAAACCTGGAAACATTCAAGGTTGTTGTTAACGTGTAGGTAATATTCATGTCACAGCACTGCTGGACACGGAACATTTCCACAGGAAAAAAAAAGAGGAGCTCATTCAGCATCTCAAGGAGGTTTCACAAGAATGTCAGAAAGCCAGACAGCCACGAAACTATTGGACAAGAAGAGTCACCGCTAATTCACTCTGTCCTGCCCATTATTTATGAAGATTTTTTTTCTAAATTGCAAATATTAGAAAGCAGGAGGCTGGAAGACCACACCAAGTAAAGCAGCATCAGGAGGTGGAGAAGTTAACACTTTGTGTGTAACATTTCTTCAGGAGTGGGGATGTTTACAGATAAAGAAGCGGCGTGGGAAGGAGGAGGTGGTGTGGTGAGGTGGGATAGATCAACACTGGTAGAGGGTACCACTGAGTTAGTCGGTTGGAGGAATGAATGCAGTTGGAAGCTAGAAGAAGGGTGGATCAGAGGAACAGAAGGAAGCTGGAGGGGCTGGGAAGGGAGGGGAAGGTAATGGGATGGGAGTGGGAGGGACTGGGAAGAGAGTCAGAAGATTTGAAAGGAGGTTATTTGAAATTGGAGAACTCAGTGTTCTTGAGATACTGACACTTCAAAAGAAGAGGCCATTCAGCCCCTCTAAACTGTGATACTGAAACAGGAGGAGACCTTTGATGCTGCAACACGACAAACTAATGAAGTAGAAACTGCACAGACAGACTGATCCATGTTTTTCCGCCTGGCTCCATTGTTAATGGTACACACGTGTTAAGTTAACATGGTTTGCTGACCATGAGGAGGGAAAGTGAATGATTTGCACCAAGTTCCAAGGAGACATCTTCCCTTTCCGAGTTATAGGGACCAGTCTAGATCACTCGAAACATTCTCAAGCAAACAGCCCAGAGCATAACATCCCAATTTGTTTCATTAAGTGTACGACGAATATTGCCTGGTGTAATTTAGCTACATTGACTACTGGGTTTTAAAACAGACAAAAACTTTATTCACAAAAGTACGCAATGAAACACAAAGAACAGAATAAAGAACCCCGACAGAACTCAACCTGAGGGGCAGCACGGTGGCACAGTGGTTAGCACTGCTGCCTCACAGCGCCAGGGACCTGGGTTCAATTCCCGCCTCAGGCGACTGACTGCGTAGAGTTTGCACATTCTCCCCGTGTCTGCGTGGGTTTCTTCCGGGTGCTCCGGTTTCCTCCCACAGTCCAAAGATGTGCGGGTCAGGTGAATTGGCCGTGCTAAATTGCCTGTAGTGTTAGGTAAGGGGTATATGTTGGGTTATGGGTGGGTTGCACTTCGGCGGCTCAGTGTGGACGCGTTGGGCCTAAGGGCCAGTTTCCACACTGTAAGTCTAATATAATCTTATCTATCTTGCTCGACTTAATTATGCTGCTCTGAGTGCACATAAGAGTCCCAATAAGCAAACTCCCTTTCAAAACCAGTATAAATGGAACACATGCTTACAGATTGAAGTTGAAGGGAAGAGAGACTTTCCACACAGCTCCCTATTGAGCTTTCCAGTTCAAGACTCAACTGAAAACTGCTCAGCTCAGATAGTTCAGCTAAAAGAGTTCATCACTAACCCTTTCATTATACAGGTCACTTCTAAAACACGACCACGTTGGCCTGACGCCTCATCTGTTTACCGATAAAAAAAAGGCCTCTGAAAATCCTTTTAGTCTCTGTACCAAACCAGACTTACCGGAATCAGGCCCCGTTTTATTGTCCCTCTGAAGAAAAAATCAAAGACAGCGTCCAACTGAGCCAAGATAAAGCTTCTTGACAAAAAAGGGACTAGCGTTGTGACGCCTCCCCCCTTAAAAATGGACCATCAATACCAAAAGATGGCTGCATTTTTAACCATTCAAAGCCACTTGGTAGTCTAAAAACACACAAACATTATAGCGACTGTAAACATGCAAGCATGCACAATCCCATGCAAATTCAAACCGCGGTACACTCACCACCAAATGCTTCCATATTTCATTCAAGTTTCAATAACGCATCGGCAATCACGTTTTCGCAACCTGCCACATACACAATTGTCATAATGAATGGCAGCAACAACAAGCTCCATCGAAAGAGTCTGGCATTTTTGTCCTTAAATTTATCCACAAATATCAACCGGTTGTGATCAGTGAACATGATTGTCCCAGATGCATCGCTGGTGATATAACCACTGAAATTTTGGCATGCTAACACCAAGCTTAAATTCTCTTTATCCACCGTTGAATATTTCTGTTGATGAAGTTCAACTTCCTGGAAAAAATACCCGATGGCTCTCTTAATTCCCTCGTCATTCTTCTGCAGAGCACCACACTGACACCCACATCACTGGCATCGAGAGCCACCTTGACAGGCTTTGTGTAATCCGGCGGGGCTCATAGTGGGGGCAGTGGTTAACATAGTTTTTATGCTGTCAAATGCCTTTTGACTGCTTGCTGTCCACTGAGAGTTCTTGCCATTTTTAATAATTTGGTGAGTGGTGCAGCTACACTGCTAAAGTTTTGCACAGACTTTCAGTAAAATCCAGTCAATCCCAGGAACAGTAATACTGCGTTTTGCCGATGGTGTGGGAATTTTCCCACTACTTTCGTTTTTGTATCTCATGGGGCGATTGGTCCATGTACAATAACATGGCCCAGGGACGTGACTTGGGCTTTCGCAAATTCTTGTTTCATTAGGTGTACCACCAAGTCTGCCTTCTGAGGTTGAGAGAGCAAGCGTGATAAATACTGAAAGTGTTCCATCAATGAGTGACAAAAAAATCACCAGGTCATCAATGTACACTACATAGTTGGGTAATCCGGCAAAAACAACATTATTGTCAATGTCTGAAATGTGTGTGGAGCATTTTCCATACCAAATGCCATGACTTTGAACTGATACAGTTCATTTGGTGTTATGAAAGCCGAAATTGCCTTTGCTCTCTATGGCAGAGTTCGTTGCCAGTAGCCTCTGAACAAGAATAACTTAGAAATGTTAGCGACTTCTCCCACTTTTTCGGCACAGTTCTCCAAACATGGAATTGGATATGCATCAGTCTTTGCAATGGTGTTGATTTTGTGATAGTCCTCACATGACCTTCGGGTACCATCTGGCTTTGGCATCATAACTATAGGTGAGTTCCAGTCACTGTAACTCACTTCGATTATGCCATCTTGGAGCAATCACTAGCGCTCTTTCTGAACCTGTGCCAACGTTGGAGGGTTATGCCTATAAGGATGTTGCTTAATCAGAAAGCAACGCCTATATCTACATCATGCACAATTATGCATATACTTCCCAGTTTATTTCCGTATATCTCCCAAAGTGATAGTAATAACTCTTTTGGGTCATTTCGATTTTCTTGTGGAAGATAACTCAATAATTTATCCCAATTTTTGACAAGTTTCTCATTGTTCAGTTTGATTTGAGGAATGTCCAATTTAGAATCCTCAGAACTTGGTTCTTCCCTCTGTGCTGCAATAATGAACACCTCCTCTTGCTTTCTTTCACTATCAACCTATCTTTTGAGCATATTCACAAAACACACTTTGTGAGATTTCTTCCTGTCTGGAGTCCTTATCAATTCGTTCATCTAACTAAAGTTATTCTCAATTTGATAAGGTACACAAAACCTTGTTTTTAAAGGTTCACCTGTTACTGGAAGGAACACCAATGCTTTTTTACCAATTACAAAATTGTAAAGATGAGATTTCCTCTCCGCTTCCTGTTTCATTGTATACTGTGATACTTTTAAGTGTATCTAGCCAACTCTCCAGCTCTACTTAATCGTTCCCTAAAATTTGACACATTGTCCAAATGGGTAATCTCTGAATTCTGACTTATTAATTCCTCCTAAATCAATTTTTAATGGTCATGCTAGTTCTTGCCAAAAAATAATTAAAACGGACTGAATTTGGTACATTCATTCGATGCATCTCTGATCACAAAAAGTTAAAAAGTAATTTCCTTATTGCAGTCATTTGGATAATCCTGATCACAAAAATTCAACATGGTCTTCAGTTTTTGATGCCATCTCTCTCGTGCTCTCTGTGATTCTGGATAGTGAGCAGTAGATTTGAATTGCTTTATTCCCAAGATATCCATCGCCTCCTTGAATAGTTTGGATGTGAAGTTTGATCGTTGATCTGACTGTATCGTTATTGGTAGTCCGTATCTAGTAAAAACATTAACTATTTTTTCTGCAACCTTTTAAGCTGTGATGCTGCATAATGAGATTGCCTCTGGATATCTAGTCGGTACATCCATAATTGCTAATAAATGCTAATTCCCACCTTTTGTTTGTGGTAGGAGACCTACTCAATCAATCAAGACTCTTGTGAAAGGGTCCTCAAATGCTCGTATAGGTATTAAATGTACAAGTTTTATTACTACCTGCGTGACATGTTTGACGCGTCTGGCAAAATTCAGCTACAGCTTTATGCAGTCCAGGCCTGTAAACAAATCATTCTATTTTAGTCGGTGTTGTCCTCACCCCAAAATGACCTCCAACTGGTAGCTCAAGTGCCAATCGCGGCACCTCATTTATATACCCAACTGGCAAAACAATTTGATGAATTTCTGTCCATGCCTAATCTGCTTGAAATTGTGATTGTCTTCATTTCTTCATTAAGATATCATTTGTTAAGTAATAACAGACAAGAATGCTCTCTTTCTTGCTTGCTAAATGCATTTTGATATAACTGTTTTAAGTCCTCATCTTTCTGCTGCAAGACAATCAACTCAGCAGAACTAAAAATACTAGCATGTTTTCCCACCTGCTCCTTTTCTGTTCTACTTAGCTGATCAAAATACGATCAAGAGAACTCTACATCAGCTTCCTATTCATCCATGCCTTTTGATCTCTCCTGCGTCACCTTTTACATTGTGATCTGTGATCACACAATCAGGGAAAATTCCTGGATAAGCATTCTCCAGGTCTTCCATTGCCTGCATCTCAACTGGCTTTTCAATTAGAGTAGGTGAATCTGCTATACCATTTGCAAGGACAAATTTTATCCCTGGAGCTGAGTGTTTATGGTCCAGTACTCCTATCACACATTTTCCACTGCTCTCACTTTACACAACTGAGCAGTTTTTGGCTCACCATGAATTTTTGCTACCAGCACATTTTCTGACAATAGTCTCTCAGGAGTGCATATTTCCTCATCCCTCAGCATTACAGACTGAGAAGATCCCGCGTCCAATAAGATTGGATCTTCCTTACATATTACTCCTAGCCTATGTGAATTACCTTTAAGCTTGCAATATATATTTTTAACGAGATCTTGACACATCCTCATTAATCAACCTCTGATCATCTTTAAACTCTGAGACAGTTGCCTAACCTCTCTTGTACTTTTTGTTACTAGTCCAACAAAACTTCCACCCTTGTCTCGTTTTCCTAAATCTGGTTTTCTGCTCGCCCACCAACGATTTTTTGTGGCCCACTTTATTGCAATGAAAACACCTGCGCCTTTTAACTTCTCTGTCCCCCTCAAGGGTTTCTTTTTTTCCCTGTGGTAAATTATCCTTATGACCTTCACTAAGATCTAACTTTCCCTTTCCATGTGAGGAAATCTCTTTGCTCCAATTTCTATCCCACATGGACTGAAATTGATTCTGGAAATTGATTCTGGAAGCCCAACCGAGATTATGGAACAGTTCATAATCATGAGCCACTTCAACAGCTCACCTTGCTGTTTTAGCTCTCTTCTTTTCCATGTGAGTTCACACCACTTCAGGCAGTGAACTTTTGACTTCATCCAAAACTCCAAAACACTTACCTCTCTAAGGGCATCATAGTTTTGATTGATTTTTAAAGTGCTTTTCCATTCAACGAAGTAACTCTGTTTGATTGTTTCGAACTCAATGGAGGTTTGACCAGGGTCCCTCCTTAGAATTCTGAAAAGTTATCTATAGCCTTCTAGTACAAGCTCATATGAAGTTAGAATGGCTTTTTTCACCTCCTCATACTCCCCAGATACCTCCTCTGATAGGGATGCAAATACCTCACTTGTCCTACCTACAAGTTTCGTTTGTATCAACAAACCCACATTGCCTCTGGCCACTGCATTTGTTCAGCCACCTTTTCAAATAATTTGAAAAAAGACTTCTACATCCTTCTCATCAAATTTAGGCAATGTTTGAACATACTTAAAGAGCTTCTCACTGCGCATCTGGCTTTCAGGGGCTTGCTCATCCTCACTAAGCCCCCAAAGCCTTTCTTTCCAGCCTTTTACGCTGACTTTCCTTTTTAAAGTGTCAGTTTTCGCGGTCAAAAAAGCGCTCTCATTTTTCTCCTCTAATGCTCTCTCTTTTTCCGTTTCTTTTGCTTTTAATCGTAACTCAAACTCTTTCATTTCTGTTTCCCTTTCCTTACCTCTCACCTCAATCTCAAGCTTCATCATTTGCAATTGAATTGTTGCCAACTCTACAGATTCTGATGGTTTCTGCAGCAGGCTTAATTGATGTGCTACTGCTGTAACACAATCTCATTTCCTCACAAAAGCAGGCAGTTCTAATTCCAGCTTCTCTGCTATTTCTTGCTACTTGATCTCTTTCACTTTTTGTTAAATTTCCAGAGTCACTGCATCCACATCGAAAAAACCTCTGGCGACTGAAAGAGAAATTACTGTCCCAAGCTTTGCCTACCCAACAAAACCAACACCCGAAATAAGGATACGAGCACCGCATACTCGCTGTTTAAATTCCCGCAAAGAGCCCGCAATCTGTTATGGGTTAGGCTAGACCACTCAATCCTTTAAAAGCAGGCAGCCCAGATCATAACTTTGCAATTTGTTTCATTAAATGTACAATGGAAATTGCCCCGAGTAAGATAGCGAGGTTGTCCACTAGATCTTAAAAGACACAAAAACTGTACTCACAAAATTACACAATGAAACACAAAGAACAGAGTAAAGAACCCATATAGAACTCAACCTATCCAGCTCGATTAATTTAAGTATTCCGAATATATACCACAATCCCAAAAGCAAACTCCCTTTAAACCCAAGTATAAATGGAACACATGCTTACAGGTTGAAGGTGGAGGACAGAAAAGAGAGAGAGAGTTTCCACACAGTTCCCTGCTGAACGTCCCAGTTGGAGACTCTAGTGAAAACTGCTCAACTCTGCTCAGCTTAGCTAGTTCATCTAAAAGACCTGAACATTCCCCTTTCATTATACAGGTCACTTCAAAAGCATGACCACTTTGGCCTGAAGTCCCATCTGTTTACATATAAACAAACATCTCTTAAAATCCTTTTCATCTCTTTATGAAAACAAATGATTGGAGTCAGTCCTGTTTTATTGCCCATAAAATCAAGGGCAGTCTCTTTGAGCCAAGGAACAGCCTTGAGAAAACAAAAGGGGCTAGCTTATTTTTGACAGAGAAGAGAGGCTAGTGTTCAGTATGGAGATCACAATCTGATAGGAATGGTTAACTCGATCAGAGGATGACTGCTGACAGATCTGTGAACAACATGACGCTTAGTGCAGGGTCAGTTAACAACTGGACATTGAGGAGGTGAGAGTTCATTCAGAACCGGGAGCTCTCTCTCAAACATCATGTTGGGGGTGTCCACAGAGCAATGTAAAGTATCATAGAGTCATAGAATCCTACAGCGCGGAGACAGTCCGTTTAGCACAAACTGGTTCATTCTGACAAAAATATCCACTCATGCTAAACTAATTTCTCTGCACTTGGCCCATATTCTTCTCAACATTTCCTATCTATATATTTGGCCAAGTGTGAAGTCGTGTATCGCGGAAAACACGTTATGTTTCACGCTATCAACATTTTGGTTTGGAAATAATGAGAGTTAATCCATAATGCTCAAGTTTTAATACAATCAGTTCATTTTTAAAATTATGTTGTAGATATGCAGCTTAAACACTCATTTCCTTCACACTGTCCTCATGGTACCATCACTGCAGGGATAGTATGTTGAAACTCCATTACAATATCACTCTGTAGCAAGGAGATAATTCATTATAAAGGAGAGAAAATCTGTTCACAGTGACAATGTACTGTCTCAATAACAAATTACAACTGCAGAAAGGTGTCATCACACTTATACATTAATCATTTTTGCAATGAACGATACCACACATTTACTGTGCTGATTACTTACTGCTCTGTCTGAATTCTGTCAGTGGTTCATGTCCAAGGACATCCAGCTCCTGTTCACCAAGAGCATTTCCCATCAGCTCGCCTTCTCATAAATACAAAATGAGAAGGATGGCGTATTTTGCCAAATCATTTATTTGCCTTATGAATCAAAGCCACACCAAAAGCATCATCACTATTGTCAGTGGAGATGCTGAGGAGGCGATGGTCTAGCTGTATTATCTCCGAAATATTAATCCAGGGAGCCAGGTAATGACCCAGAGCCGGGATTTGAATCCTACCACGGCAAATGTTGGAATGATATCAATTAAATATCAGGAATTCAGAATCAAATAAAACAACGAAACCCATTCTCGATTGTCCTACTTGGCACCCTCATGCTCTTCAGGGAAATCAATCTACCAACTTAACCAGTTCGGGCTTACATGTGACTCCAGAACTACAGCAATATGGTTAACTCTCAGTTGTAGTTTGAAATGGCCAAGCCAGCCACTCAGTTATATCACTCACTACACAGTCTCAAAGAAATGAAACAACACGGAAGTAAGCACTGTCTCCTTACAGCCCACAGACTGCAATGGGTCAGGAAGGCAGCTCATCAACATTTTCTCAAGGACAATGTGGAAAGAGAATTAAATGCTGTCTCAGCATTCCTTAATGAATACACGAAGATGATCACACTCAGGGAAGAGAGACAAAAGGGCATAATTCATTTCAACAGTGACTTTGATTTATGCCTTACATGGGCATGATTTTCAGTAATATGGGAACAAGAGTAAAATAAATATGGTTAATCTCGTTTTATTTTCCATCCCTGCTGACCATCAACAATCCCTTTGTTTGCTTCTTTCTCTCTGTCCCTCACTTTCTCTATCTATTCAACACAGTCCTACTCCCCTTTACACAGATTTCCCTGTCACCAGCATTAATCACGCTATTTCACAGCTGTGTTCAGTTCTGATGTATGCTCATTGTACTTGAAATGGCAATTTTGTTTTTCTCTCTATCCGAGGCTGCCAAATCTGCTCAATGTCTCTGGCACTTTCTCGTTCTCTTTGCTTCTGATCTCTTGCGAAATTCTTTGTTTTATTTAACCTTTAATTTTGTTATTACATGGGATGTCTGCATCGCTGGCAATGGCAGCATCTTTCAGGCAGTATACAGCCAAACACATTGTCTGTGGGTCTGACGTCAGTCTTATGTTGTACCAGATAATAATGCTAGATGTCTTATTGACACAATTCAGGTGAAGTTATGTTTGATATGAGTGAAAATCGCTTTTATTTCTAATTCCTGTCATTTGGGTTTAAGTTCTGACATCATCTGTGGTAGGATCTGAAAAACTATCATTATATGTCACAACCTTGGCCTCTGACTTAAATTTGTTGTGACATTACGAATATTACAGTGTGCCTCTCGTGGAGTTAATTTAGAGAAAGGACAATGCTGTGATCAAAATAGTTGCAACTGAAATCGTGCTTCGAAGAAAGCTGGAACCATATAGTCTCAATTTTATCAAGGTATAGATAATCGTTTATTAAGTATCAGAATTGATGCCAAGATAGTAACTGGGAATAGGATTGGTGACAGCCAGAATAACAAGACATAAATTAATTCAGGGAAAAAAAGGTACTTCGGGACTGTGAACAGTCTTGTTCTCAGATATCTGCGAGGCCAGGACCGTGGGCGATTCGGAAATCTGTGGGTAATGAATGGGATGTGCAGTTAAAACTGAAGACAACAGTTTCGGTCTTTGCTAAATATAGATAGCAGAAATAACAATGAAGTTTACCATGGTTTATGAGATTAATGAATGGTTAGAGATGGAGAGACTTACCAGGAACACCAACAATAGCAAGCATGGGATAGTAACCTACCTGAATAATCAACAGCACACCATATAGCTGATCGGAAAATGTCGATCCAGGCCAAGAAAAATAGATAAGACCCCAGGATAAACTCCTGTCCATTGTTGCAGCATTCCAGTCTAATGTTCTCAGATTCTGGTCCATTAATGGAACATTTCAGAATATTCTCAGATGTTGATCTCTCCTCTTACTGTCCCTGGAACTGTTGGTCAATGTTAGTGTTGGATGTGATGCATCTGCTGCTACAATTTGATAAAGCATTGCAAGTATCCCCGTACTAATAGAAGAGGGAAACCATCCAGTGACACAATTAGGATCCATGGAGACTGATATCAACTACAGTCACTGAACAAACAGATTGAGTTAACTCCATTCAGTACGGTTCCTTCGGAACAGAATAAGAACGGGACTGGATTGAATGTGGGTGTTTCTGGCTATTGGTCACATCTCCCATCACCAATTTTTCGAGTGAGGTTAGTTGGGAGGGAGAATGATTGATGTTTTCTTCTCACAGGCTGGATGATTCTTCTGTATTGTCTGTTGCAATGCTGTAACCGCTTGAACCTCCCACCATCACCCCCAGAAAACACAACCTCGATGTTGTTATCGAGCCAATCTCTTCTCGACTAGACAAGCAAAGCTAATAGACTCCCACTGGGCATATTTTCCCTGACCATGCACAGTAAGTGTTGGTCTGTCTGGGCATTCATTTTATTGTTCTTTGTATCTTCAATACACAATGCGCTAAAGTATTTTTCAATACAAATTCACAAACATCTTAATACACTTGATTTGCATCAAACCAGTAAGTTTTACCATTTCTTTGAATTCAGCACAAAGCCAAATGTGACATGTTACAAAGCCGGTCCATTTAAAAGTTTGATTGTCCTTGTTTCTTTTCAGAGAGGGTTCTAAACTCGGTGCCATTCTCCATGTGTAACCTTGACTGCATTAGTCTAATTTCCCATTCTGTCTATTTCTCTGTCTCCTTTAGGTATTCCTGATGTCCCTGACTCAGCAGAATTCTCAATTCCTTCTCATCCTTCACCACATTGAAGACGGTTGGTCAGCCAGAGAGAGATGGAGTGAGAGATCTGGAGCTTCAGTAAATCCTGCGGCCGGTAAGATCACAGTAAACAGCACAGGGCATGATGTAGGAACAATGCTGGGCAAGGAATATGAGACAAATCTCAGGTTTCATTATCACCATCCTGTCTGTAAATTTATCTGTTCCACAGACCCCTCCCTATGTCTGTCAGTTTCTCCACTGTCTGTTTCATAGATACCACATCCTCTATATCTATCAGCCACTATAATCCTGCTTATCCATGTATGCTCCTCATATCAGTAAAACTTTCCAAGTCTCTGCCTTTGCCTTTAATCCTGGGTTCTGTCACATCTCTCCTTATCTGTGAAAAACAACTCTTCAGTTCCTTCAGCCATCCCTGTCAGTGTAGTTCTTTCCAGCCCTGAAAATCTTCCCTGTCATGCCTTTTTCAAACTCCTCCTACTTCATGATCTCCGTAAACTTCCCCGTCACGACAACAAAAACGCTCTGGACCTTAACAAACTCCTCCAGCTGTTAGACTCCTCCTTGTCTCTGGACACAATGCTTCGCTGATAAATTAGTTTCTGCAATTCTCATGATGACCATGAACTCATCCTGTCTCTAAAACACATTCAGCCTCTGTAAACTCTGCTGGTTCCACTTCATGTAATTTCCTTCAGAAACTACAAACCTTTATGCCTTTAACCTCCAGACGCAACCACACAGTTTATTTCTAAAACCTCCATGAGCCATACAGTCATCGAGATGAACAATATTGAAACTGACCCTTCAGTCCAACCTGTCTGTGCCGACCAGATATCCCAATTCAATCTCGTCCCACCTGCTTGCACCCGGCCCATATCCCTCCAAATCCTTCCTATAGCCATCCAAATGCCTATGAAATGTTGCAATTGTACCAGCCTCCACCACATTCTCTGGCAGCTCATTCCATACAGGTACTATCCTCTGTGTGAAAACGTTGCCCCTTGGGTTTCTTTTATATCTTTCCCCTCTCACCCTAAAGCTATGCCCTCTAGTTCTGGACTCCGCGACCTCAAGGGAAAGGACTTTGTCTATTTATCCTACCCATACCCCTCATAATTTTGTAACTCTCTGTAAAGTCACCCCTCAGCCTCCGATGCTCTCGTGAAAACAGCCCCAGCCTGTTCAACCTCTCCCTGCAGCTCGTATCCTCCAACCCTGGCAACATCCTTGAAAATCTTTTCCGAACCATTTCAAGTTTTACAACATCATTCCGATAGGAAGTTGACCAGAATTGCACGCAATATTCCAACAGTGGCCAAACCAATGTGCTATACAGCCGTAACATGACCTCCCAACTCCTGTAATCAATACTCTGACCAATAAAGGACAGCATACCAAATGCCTTCTTCACTATCCTGTCTACCTGCGACTCCACTTTCAAGGAGCTATGAGCCCACACTCCAAGGTATCTTTGTTCACACTAGGACCTTACAATTAAGTGTATAAGTCCTGCTAAGTTTTGCTTTCTCAAAATGTAGCACCTCGCATTTATCTGAATTTATATCCATCTGCCACTTGTCAGACAATTGGCTCAGCTGGTCCAGATCCTCTTGTAATCTGAGGTAACCCTCTTCGCTGTCCACTACACCTCCAATTTTGGTGTCATCTGCAAACTTACTATAAGTGTACCTCCTCTGCTCACATCCAAATCATTTATGTAAATGAGAAAAAGTAGAGGACCCAGCACCGATCCTTGTGGAACTCCACTGGTCACAGTCCTCCAGTCTGAAAAATAACCCTCCACAACCACACTCTGTCTTCTACCTTTGAGCCAGTTCTGTATCCAACTGGCGAGATCTCCCTGTATTCCATGAGATCTAACCTTGCTAAGCAGTCTGCTATGGGAAAATTATCGAACGCCTTACTGAAAACCGTATAGATCACATCTATCACTCTGCCCTCGTCACCCTTCTTTGTTACATCTTCAAAAAACTCAATCAAGTTTGTGCGACATGATTTCCCACATACAAAGCCATGTTGACTATCCCTAATCAATCCTTGCCTTTCCAAATACATGAACATCCTGTCCCTCAGGATTCTCTCCAACAACTTGCCCATCACTGAGGTGAGGCTCACCGATCTATAGTTCCCTGGCTTGTCTTTACCCCACTTCTGAAACGGTGACACCATGTTTGCCCACCTCCAGTCTTCCGCCACCTCATCTGTGACTATTGATGACACAAATATCTCAGCAAGAGGCCCAGCAATCACTTCTCTAGCTTCTCACAGAGTTATCGGATGCACCTGATAAGGTCCTGGGGATTTATCCACCTTTAAGAGTTTCAAGACATCCAGCATTTCCTCCACTGTATATCTGGACATTTTACAAGATATCACCATTTATTTCCCTACAGTCTATATCTTCCATATCCTTTTCCACAGTAAATACTGATGCAAAATATATTTAGTATCTCCCCAATTTTCTGTGGCTCCACACAAAGGCTGCCTTGCTGATGGGGCCCTATTCTGTCCCTAGTTACCCTTTTGTCATTAATATATTTGTAAAAATCCTTTGGATTCTCCTTAATTCTGTTTGCCAGAGCTATCTCATGCCCTGGTTTTGCCCTCCTGATTTCTCTCTTAAGGATACTCCTATTTCCTTTATACTCTTCTAAGGATTCACTCGATCTATCCTGTCTATATCTGACATGCTTCCGTCTTTTTCTTAACCAAACCCTCAACTTCTTTAGTCATCCAGCCTCCCCTGTCACCCTGACAGGAATATACTTTCTCTGGATTTTTGTAATCTCATTTCTGAAGGCTTCCCATTTTCCCCCTGTCCCTTTACCTGTGAACATCTGCCTCCAATCAGCTTTCGAAAGTGCTCGCCTAATTCCGTTAAAATTGGCCTTTCTCCAATTTAGAACTTCAACTTTTGGATGTGGTCTATCCTTTACCATCACTATTTGAAAACGAATAGAATTATGGTCGTTGGCCCCAAAGTGTTTCCCCACTGGCACCTCAGTCACCTGTCTTGCCTTATTTCCCAAGAATAGGCCAATTTTGCATCCTCTCCAGTAGTAATCCTGAATCAGAAAATTGTCTTGTACACAATTAAGAAATTCCACTCTATCTAAACCTTTAACACTATGGCAGTCCCAGTCAATGTTTACAAAGTTAAAATCCCCTACCATAACTATCCTATTATTCTTACAGAAAGCTGAGATCTGCTGACAAGTTTGTTTGTCAATTTCTCTCTGACTAGTGCGGGGTCTACAATACAATCACAATGAGGTGATCATCTCTTTCTTATTTCTCAGTTCCACCCAGATAACTTCCCTGGATGTATTTCTGGGAATATCCTCCCTCCGCACAGCTGTAATGTTATCCCTTATCAAAAACGCCACTCCCCCTCCTCTCTTGCCTCCCTTTCTATCCTTCCTGTAGTTTCTTTCCTGGAACATTAATCTGCCAGCCCTGCCGATCCCTGAGCTATGTTTCTGTAATTGCTATGAGATCACATTGCCATGTTTCTAACCATGCCCTGAGTTTATCTGCCTTCCCTATTAGGTCCCTTGCATTGAAATAAATGCAGTTTAATGTATTAGTCCTACCTTTTCCCTGCCGGCCCTGACTGTTTGATTCACTTCTGTTCTCAGCTGTACCCGTCTCAGATCGAGCTCCCAAAATCCTTCCTGTGATTGATATTATGTCCCATCCCTGCATTCCTCTAAATCCGTGTAAAGTCCTTCCATTCCTAAAACCTTCCTTGTATTTGTCACCTGTTCCAGCTTCCACACCTCTCCCTATCTCTGTAAGACACACTCTCGTCCAAGTTACTACGGCCTGCTGTATCACTAAATGCCAGTAGTCACTATAATATCAGGGTAAGTTGTGAAAGCAGTAATACTGTACTGGGTTAGATATCAGTCCTGATCATATTGAATGGTGGGACCGACTGTGTTATCAATTGCCGATACCTGCTCTTTTTCCTGTGCTTCTCTATAAACTTACTATCTCAATAACCTCCTTCATGTCCCCACAGTCTTCCCTACGTGTGTAAGCCCCTTAAGTCCCCACAGCCCTCCCTATCTCCATAAACTCCTTCAGTTCCCACGACTCTTCCAATCAATGTAACCTGTATCATTCCCAAAAAAACCTCCATAACTCCATAACCTTCAAAAGGCCCCACGACCCTCCCTAAATCCATAATCTCATCCAGATCCGACGACCCTCCCATTCAGAGTAACCTCCTTCAGTCCCCATAATCCTCCTGATCTGTGCAACTTCATTCAGACCCAACAGCCCTCCAGATCTCTTTGGCCACTTTCAGGCCCCACATCACTCCTAATCTCCATAATGTTTTCAGTCACCACGGCACTCTCTATGTCCATAATCTCATACAGTCCCCACATCACTTCCTATTACCATAATGTCCTTCAGTCCCCATGACCCTCCGTATTTCCAAAGCCTCGATTACCTGTTGAACCTGTAAGCTACCTTTTTCAGATTGAGAAACAAGAACTCCCATAACCCTGTCTGCTGTCAGTCTGAAACCACACAGTGTTAGCCTGACAGTAGGTCAGGAGCTGTAATGTGTTAGAAATGAGAGGTCAATAAACAATAACTGGACTGTTAGAAACGCTTTTAATAAAAAGCAATTGTGGTTTTGAGCCTGTTGGATTGTATTTTTATTGTTGTGAGTATAAATGGCCGAATAGATACGGGTGTAGGAGTGCTTGTACATTGGATATAGTTTATTTGAATTTTCAGAAACCTTTGCCCAAGATTTAATAAGGGCTAAGGAGTAACTTGGTACAGAATAGACACTTTAACTGTCAGGAGGTGGGTGAGATATTAGACAAAATAGTCTTGTCAGTATTTGTTGTGGAGAAAGACATAAAAGCTCGGGACCTTGGGAAATAAATAGCGATGTCTTGGAAGGAATCCTCACCAGAGTAGAGAAAGTGCTGGAATCTTAAAACAAGTAAAGATAGATCAATCCTCAGTAGCTCATTAGATCTAACCTAGAATATTATGGGAAGCGAGAGAGGAGATTGTGGTGTCCCTAACAGAGATATTTATATTATTAACAGACACAATGAGGTGTCAGAAGACTACAGGATGCTTAATGCTGTTCAAGCAGTTCAGGGCTGCAGGGAAACGCCAGGAAATTACAGCCCATTCAGCCCAGTGATGGGGTAGTTGTTGGAGGAAATTCTGAGAGAAAGGAGCTACATATATTTGGAAAGGCAGAGGCTGATTAGAGATGGTCAGCATGGCTTTGTGAGTGGAATTCCATATTTCACAAACTGGATTGACTCTTTGAGGAGGTTGCCAAGAGATAGGTGAAGGCAGAGCAGTCAACGTTGTCTACATGGACTTCAGCAAAGCATTTGCCAAGGTTCCAAGGGACATAGAACATCTAGTCAAGAGGAAGAAGGAAGCTAAATTAAGGTTGAGGAACCAAGGATCAGAAGCAGGGCTCTAGAGAGTTACATGGGCCAGCACGGTGGCTCAGTGGTTTGCACTGCTGCCACACAGCACCAGGGGCGCGATTTTGATTCCAGCCCCGGGCGACTAACTGTGTGGATTTTGCACATTCTCTCCATGACTGCATAGGTTTCCGACAGGTGCTCCGCTTTTCCACGAACAGTCCAAAGATGAGCAGGTTAGGTGTATCAGCCATGAGTTGTTTAAAAAAGGGAATAGAGATAATCCTCTTAACTACAGACCTGTCAGTCTTCTGTCTGTGATGTGCAGATTATTGGAAAAGACGCTGAGAGACAGGATTTATGATTCCTTAGAAAACCACAGTTTGATTACAGAGAGTCAGCATGGCTTTGTAAGGGTAAGATCATGCCTCATAAATCTTAATTAATCTTTGAGAATGTGACAAACGGCATTTATGGCACATTGGAAAAGTACAGAACATGGGATGGAGGGAAACCTGCCAGTCTGGATACAGAATTCCTGGTCCATAGAAGACAGAGGGTGATGACAGAGGGAACGCATTCAGCCTGGAGCTCGATGACCAGTGGTTTTCTGCAGGGAGAGGTTACAGGACCTCTGGTCTTTGTGAGTTTATGAATGACTTGGATGTGTGAGTGGAAGATTTGGTCAGTAAGTTTGCCAATGACAAAAAGGTTAGTGGAGTGGTGAAGAGTGTGGAGGTTTGTTATAAGTTGCAACGGGACTTTGACAGGATGTAGAGCTGGGCAGAGAAGTGGCAGATGAAGTCAAATCTGGAAAAGTGTGAAGTGATTCACTTTGCTGAATACAGGGGTAAAGGCAGAATACTGGATAGTCTGGAGGAACAGATGGATCTTGGATTTCATGACCTGAGATCCGTCAAATTTGTCACCCAAGCTGATAATGTTATTAATTAGGAATATGTTGTGTTGAGTATTAAAGCCATGAGGTTATGCTGCAGCTCTATAGAGCCCTGATTAGACCGCACTTAGAATATTGTGTTCAGTTCGGATCCCCTCATTACAGGAAGGATATGAAATCTTTAGAGAAGGTGAAGAGGAGATTTACCAGGATGCTGCCTGGACTGGAGTGCATGTCTTATGAAGGAATGTTGAGGGAGCTTCGGCTGTTCTTATTGGAGTGAAGAAGGGTGAGCGGCAACTTGGTAGAGGTGAACAAGATGGTGTGAGGCATAGATAGAGTGAATAGTGAGAGACCTCTTTATCCCATGGCATACATGTTTCAAGGGGTATAATTTTAAAGTGATTGGAGGGTGGGTAAGGGGATATTTCAGGTCTAGGTTCTTTACACAGAGAGTGATGGATGGGTGTAACGGGACATTTAATAGATTCTTGGTTAGGCACATGGATAATAATAAAATCAAGTTTATGTAGGTTAGTTTGATCTTACAGTTGTGTAAAATGTTGGCATGGCATCATGGCCGAAGGGTATTATGCTGTTTCATTCTGTGTTCTATAATCTGTATGATAAACTGGATAATAAGCTCAGATCAATGTAAAAAGATATGGCATTCAGGAGGAGACAGTCAACTGGATACAAAATTGGCTTGATGGTCGGAAACATAGGGTGGTGAGAGACATGTTGTCTTTCTGACTGGAGGCATGAGACCAGCGGTGTAGTGGGTCCACTGTTGTTTGTCATTTGGATAAATGGTTTGGATGGGAATATTGGTTTCCTGGTAAATAAACTTCTTGGGTCATACTGACATTGGTGGTAAAGTGGACAGTGAAGAAGGTTATCTATGATACAACAGGTTGAACAGTACTGCTGGGATAGTGGGCTGAAGAATAGCAGATAGAGTTTAATTAGATAAATGTGAAGTGTTCCATTTTGGTGAAACAAAGCAGGGTGGGACTTGTACAGTTAATGTTCGGGCCCTGGGTGGTGTTGTCAGTCAGAGACACAGGGATGCAGGAACACAGTTCTTTTAAAGTTGCATCACAGGCAGGCAGGCTGGTGAAGCAGGCGTTTGGGATGGTTACCTTCATTGGTCAGAACATGGAGAGGAGGAGTTAGGATCTCATGTTGTATCTATACAAGACATTGGCGAGGCCAAAGTAAATACATTGCTGATCAGTAGGAAGAGCCCATGAGGTTCACTTCCCTGCTTTCGGGAAGGACAACAAATATTGTCATCTGGTCTGGCCAACATGTGACTCCAGAGCCACAACAAGAGTGCTGACTCGGAGCTGCCCTCAGGTCAATTCAGACTGGGTTCAAAGAATGTTAGTCCAGGCAGTGACAACCACATCCCATAAATGGATAAATCCCTACTTCTGCAAACCCCTCTAGCTGCACCAATCCGTACTTAGTTCGAAACATTCTTCAGGTCGTGACCACTCTCTGTAACACTCTCACCACCTCCAACACCATCACCTCTCCCTGTTCCTATTGTGACATTATAACCTCACAGGGATTCCTCTTCCAACTGCCCTCCTCCTGCTTGCAGACCCTTTACAACCCCATTTAAACTTACTCCTAAAACACTCCCGCACTTCAGGATTTTAAGTACTTTGTGGTGATCTTCTCAGCCTCATAATCTAATATGATCCATTTTGTTCTGAGTGAGGGACAGGTGTGAGTTTCTTGTTGAGGTTTTGTCTGTTTCAATGGAATATCCTTTTGTTGAGTGATTTACACTGTTCCTTCAAATGTTTACCACTGTTCATTTACGCACACACGTTTCAGTCTGTTTAGCTTGTTTATCTTGGTCAGGTCTCCTCTCAAACTCATGTAATTGGCATTTTTTTTGTTTTTAGTGGTAGCTTGTCCTTTCTGCAATTCACTTTAAAATTTTATATTTCTTTAAAATGCATTTTATCACACTTTCCCACAGGATCTCTTCAGGTGACATGACTCATTCAGTAAGTTTCATCACACAACGTCGATCTGACATAGTTACATCCCTAGCCAGTTGCACAATGTGTTATTTAAAGAAACACAAAAAAATCTCCGAACTTCCCTTCCAATATCACTGTTGTCAGTGTGATTGTCAAGATTATACGAATTTTGAATTTTCACTGAATTGTCATTATGCATTTGTTACAAATTCCAATGAGTTCCTGTTTAATGCAGTGATGAGCAATGAAATGCTGTTCAGTGGCCCACAACCGTCCTGCTGTTTGTGTCCATAGCAAGTAGTAGCCAGAATTTACATTCAGACTGACTCTACTTCATGATCTGAGGCCAAATACTTTCTCTGTAATGCCTTTGTTATCCATTATTGTTAGCGTTGTCCACTTTGCCTGAGTTTGCACAAGATGGTGAAGCATTGAATATTTATGTCTACCTTTTTTCATCCTGTAACCACGTCACCCTGGTGTCTAACTCTTTTTTTATCTCTGTGTCACAAATCCATCTACCTTATGGCAGAGACTTTGTCCATTCCACAAAAACAACCATAATTTACTGTTTCCTAAAATTTCCTGTAACACATTGATTCGCTGACGTACAGTTTTAGTTAAACTTGGTCCCATCCTGTTCCTTTCTGCTTGTCTTCACAGTGGTTAGCACTGCTGCCTCACAGCGCCAGGGACCTGGGTTCAATTCCCGCCTCAGGCGACTGACTGTGTGGAGTTTGAACATTCTCCCTGTGTCTGCGTAGGTTTCCTCCGGGTGCTCCGGTTTCCTCCCACAGTCCAAAGATGTGCGGATCAGGTGAATTGGCCATGCTAAATTGCCCGTAGTGTTAGGTAAGGGGTATATGTAGGATTATGGGTGGATTGCGCTTCGGCAGGTCGGTGTGGACTTGTTGGGCTGAAGGGCCTGTTTCCACACTGTAAGTAATCTAATGTAATCTAATCTAATCTTCAGCCTCATTCCCATGCTGTTCCAAAGCTTCACCTTTTCTATTTGGATATGGAAAGTTCCTTTCACCTGAACTCTGTCCCTGATCCTCTCTGTCATTTTAAAGCCCTGTCCGTAAACCTACCAACGTGATTGGCCACGATACTGGTCTCAGCACACTTCCAGCGGGACCATCCGAATGGTTTATTTTTAAACTCAGGTATGGGATGTTGGTGTCTCTGGCTGACCAGCCTTTCTTGCCCAGCCCTAGCTGCCCTTGAGCTGAGTAACTTGCTCGGCCATTTCAGAAGCAAACATTTTGCTGTGGGGATGTCGTACAGACCACGTGAGGATGACAGATGTCCCCAAGTGTATTTTTCACGAACAAACATTGTTTTGGACATCAGTAATGATTTCGTACTTATTCATGGATTGTTAATTGCAATTTTTAAAAAAATGATGATTGCAAATTCCACCATTTCTGATGTTGAGATTGAAACCTGCCTCCACTGAACATTGGATGAGCTTTTGGATACATGCTCTCGCAGTAATAACACGAGACCATCATTTCACCTGCTCAAAGGTTGCTCATTCCTGAGCAGTGATACCAGGGCATCAGGAACTTAAACCTGTTCTTCCTCCACGATTGTTTCGTTATGAAATCTTCCTGCCCTCTGGTGATATCACTCAGACTCACTCCATGTGGTATCCGTCACTGTGAGGGTCTAATTGCTGCTTCTGTCAGTGTCTCTCATTCTTGCATCTACTGCGGTCCTGAGCCAATTGAATTCTTCACTCCAGAGAGACGCAGCAGCACAGGCCAGGGATGGAGACAGGGATTTTTCAGATCTCTGTTGGACTGAGTGCCATTTTCCATGTGTATCCCTCACGGGTTCAGTCTAATTTCCCAAACTGTCAATTCCTCTGACTCCTGTAGGTATTAGGAAGGACCTGACTCAATAGACTTCCCAGCTGCTGGGTGTCTCGTCCATCGCCACGTTGAAGATGGTTGATCAGCCAGGGAGACAAAGGTAAGGGAGATTTGGAGTCTTCAATAAATCCTGCAGTGAAGTAAGATCACTCACAGTGAACAGAGCAGAGAGCAAAGAGAGAGCTCCAAACATCGGCTAACAAAACATGACATAGATACAGTGCTGGAGGGGGAGCACAATTCAGACACACACCTGGCTCAATCAACACCCTTATAGTAAGTTCTGTTGTGCTAAGACTCACTACTCTGCAACACTCTATCTATGGCATGTTTTGGCGACCAGTGTCTTCAATAATTTGTAACTCCTATAACAGTTCCTGTCCCGGTAACCTCCTCCCTTCCCTATACTCGATCCACAAATTTGAATTGTACTGCATTACAGACTACCATCCCTATCGCTGTAACTTTCTTCTGTACCTTATCTCAGTAGTCTCCTCCTCCAATAACAGGAGACAGGGTCTTGCAGCACGGTAGCGGTTTCTTCGATCCAACTAGTCCATGCTGACCAGAGTCGCTGAATGAGTCGCGTTTCCCTGCTTTTGTCCCATATCCCTTCAAACTTTCTCCTCTCCATGTACCTACTCAAATGTATTTTACATGTTGTTATTGTACTTTCCCCTAAAACTTCCCCTGGAAACCCATTCCATACCTGCACCATACTCTGTGTGGAAAATCTTCTCCTCCAAACACTTTTAAGTTTTTTTTTCCTCACCCATCTCCTACTTATGCCCTCCAGAACACAGAACATAAGAACATGACAGTGTAGTACAGGCCCTTCGGTCCTCAATGTGCGCCAACCTGTGGAGCCAATCTGAAGCCCATCTAACATTCCCTATTCCATTCTCATTCATATGCCTATCCAATGACTGTTGAAATGCCCTTAAAGTTGGCAAGTCTACCACTGTTTCAGGCCATGCATTCCATGCCTGACAATTCTGAGCGAAGATTCTGGATTAGTGGTGCTGGAAGAGCACAGCAGTTCAGGCAGCATCCAAGGAGCAGCGAAATCGACATTCCGGGCAAAAGCCCTTCATCGGGAATAAAGGCAGAGAGCCTGAAGTGTGGAGAGCTAAGCTAGAGGAGTGTGGGGGTGGGGAGAAAGTAGAATAGAGTACAATAGGTGAGTGGGGGAGGGGATGATGGTGATAGGTCAGGGAGGAGAGAGTGGAGTGGATAGGTGGAAAAAGAGATAGGCAGGTAGGCCAAGTCCGGACAAGTCATGGGCTCAGTGCTGAGCTTGAAGTTTGGAAATAGAGTGAGGTGGGAGAAGGGGAAATGAGGAAAATATTGAAGTCCACATTGATGCCCTGGGGTTGAAGTGTTCCGAGGCGGAAGATGAGGCGTTCTTCCTCCAGGCGTCTGGTGGTGAGGGACAGGATGTGAAGGAGGCCCAGGACCTCCATGTCCTCGGCAGAGTGGGTGGGGGAGTTGAAATGTTGGGCCACGAGGCAGTGTGGTTGATTGGTGCGGGTGTCCTGGAGATGTTTTCTAAAGCGGTCCTCTAGGAGGCGCCCAGTCTCCCCAATGTAGAGGAGACTGCATTGGGAGCAACGGATGCAATAAATCATATTAGTGGATGTGCAGGTAAAACTGTGATGGATGTGGAAGGCTCCCTCAGGGCCTTGGATAGAGGTGAGGGAGGAGGTGTGGGCGCAGGTTTTACAGTTTCTGCGGTGGCAGGGGAAGGTGCCAGGATGAGAGGGTGTGTTGTAGGGGGGCGTGGACCTGAACAGGAAGTCACGGAGGGAACAGTCTTTGCATAAGTCAGAAAGGGGTGCGGATGGAAATATATCCCTGGTGGTGGGGTCTTTTTGGAGGTGGTGGAAATGTGGTCGGATGATTTGGTTTATGCGAAGCTTGGTAGGGTGGAAGGTGAGCACCAGGGGCGTTCTGTCCTTGTTACGTTTGGAGGGGTGAGGTCTGAGGTCGGAGGTGCGGAATGTGGACGAGATGCGTTGGAGGGCATCTTTAACTACGTGGGAAGGGAAATTGCAGTCTCTAAAGAAGGAGGCCATCTGTTGTGTTCTGTGGTGGAACTGGTTCTCCTGGGAGAAGATACGGTGGAGGCAGAGAAATTGGGAATACGGGATGGCATTTTTGCAAGAGGTAGGGCGGGAAGAGGTGTAATCCAGGTTGCTGTGGAGGCGGTGAGTTTGTGAAAAATGTCAGTGTCAAGTCGGTCGTCATTAATGGAGATGGAGAGGTCCAGGGAGGGGAGGGAGGTGTCAGAGATGGCCCAGGCAAATTTAAGGCCAGGGTGGAATGTGTTGGTGAAGTTGATGAATTGTTCAACCTCCTCGTGGGAACACGAGGTGGCGCCAATGCAGTCATCAATGTAGTGGAGGAAGAGGTGGGGACTGGTGCCGGTGTAATTACGGAAGATCAACTGTTCGACGTAGCCAACAAAGAGACAGGCATAGATGGGGCCCATACGTGTGCCCATGGCTGCCCCTTTGGACTGGAGGAAGTGGGAGGATTCAAAGGAGAAATTGTTAAGGGTGAGGACCAGTTCGGCCAAACGAATGAGAGTGTCGGTGGAAGGGTACTGTTGGGGATGTCTGGAGAGGGAAAAACAACAGAGGGCTTGGATACCCGGGTCAAGGCGGATGGAGGTGTAGAGGGATTGGATATCATTGGTGAAAATGAGGCATTGGGAGCCGGGGAAACGGAAGTCGTGGAGGAGGTGGAGGGCGTGGGTGGTGTCTCGAAAGTATGTGGGGCGTTCCTGGACTAGGGGGGATAGGACAGTGTTGAGATAGGTAGAACTGAGTTCAGTGGGGTGGGAACATGCTGAGACAATGGGTCGACCAGGGTGGTCAAGCTTGTGGATCTTGGGAAGGAGGTAGGACGGGCAGTGCAGGGTTCCCGGACTATGCGGTTGGAAGCTGTGGGTGGGAGATCTCCTGAGGTGATTAGGTTCTGTATTGTCTGTGAGATGATGGTTTGGTGATGGGGGTGGGATCATGGTCGAGGGAGCAATAGGAAGAGGTGTCCTCGAGTTGGCGTATGGCTTCAGTAGTGTAGTGGTCAGTGCGCCAGACTACTATTCTGAGTATAGAACCTACCTCTGGCATCTGTCCCATATCTATTAATAATATTAATTGCTACCTCAATATAAAGCTATTTGCCCTCGTGTTAGGCATCGTCATCCGAGGGAAAAGGCTCTCACTGTCCCAACCATGTCACCCTCTGATTATCTTATATCTCTCAATTAATTGGCCTTAAATTCTTCTCTCAAACAAAAACAGATTCAAGTCCCTCAGCCTTCCTCATGACATCTTTCCTCCGTACCAGGTAACATTGTATTAAAACTCCTCGGAACCCTTTCCAAATGTTTTAACATTCTTCTTCTAATGCGGTGACCTGGACCATAGGCAACACTCCAAATGCGGCTGCACCAGAGTTTTGTACAGCTGCAGCATCATCTCATGGTTCCAAAACTCAATCCCTGTACCAATAAAAGCTCACGTGCTGTATGACATCTTAACAACCCTATCAAACTGGGTGGCAACTTTCAGCGATCCATGTGCATGGACACAGTGATTTCTCGGCTCATCTGCAATATCAAGATCTGCTTTACCCACATCCACCTGTTTGGTCACCTCAAAGAAGTCAACAAGGTTTATAAGGCATGACTTACCCTTCACAAAACCGTGCTGACTATCCCTCATCAACATATGCATCTCCAGATTATTATAAATGCTAGTTTTTACAAGCCTTTCCAACACTTTACCCAGAATCAAAGTAAGGCTCACAGCTCTATAATTACCAGGGTTGTCTCTATTCCCCTTCTTGGTCAAGGGGACAACATTTGCAGTCGTCCAGCCTTCTGACACTATTCCTGAAGGCAATGATGACATAAAGATCAAAGCCAAAGTCTCAGCAATCTCCTTACTGGCCTCCCAGAGATGCCAACAATAAATCCCATCTGGCCCAGGGGACCTTTTGTTTTCACTTTCCAGAACTGCTAACACCTTATCCTTCTGCAGTTCAATCCCATCTAGTTATGGACTCCACTTCTCTGGGTAAAGACGTTGGCTACCTGTAGTGCCTCATGGTTTTATAAACCTTTATGAGGTCACCCCTCAGACACCTACACCCGGTGGAAATATGAAGGACAATGATATAAATATTTCTGCTCGCGTCCCTGCTACTACTTTGCCACAACGTTTCTGTATACACTTGTTCAAGACCTAGGGCTTTCGCCACCCTTGTGTTCTAAGACCTCCAGCACCACCTCTTCTGTAATGGGGACTCTTTACAAGCCATCACTGTTTCTTTCCCTTTGTTTCCTAGTCTTTGTTCACAGTACGTTCTGACATGAAACGCTCATTTAGGCTCTCTCCCATCTCCTGTGGTTCGACACTTGGATGGCCTCACTGATCACTGAGGAGCCCTCGTGTCTCTCCAGTTGCTTTTTTGTACTTGTGTGTTGTAGAAAATTCTTCGCATTCTACTTAAACTTATCTGCCAAATCTATCTCATTACCCCATGTATTTTTCCAGCTTATCCAGCCTCTCCGTTTCTGTCAAACCCTCCAGGATCAGTAACATCTTCGTCAATCTTTGGTCCATTTGCAGTTTCAGGAAATGTTTCCCAGATCAGGATGATCAGAATTCTATGCAGCGTTCCAAGGCTGTGCGGACTATCCCTAATCAATCCTTATCGTTGCAAATGTATGTAACTCCTGTCCTGCAGAATTGCTTCCAACAAATTCTACATCCCTGACATCAAACTAATTGGTGTTGATGTCCCTGACTTTCCCTTGCAGTCTTTCCTAAACACTGGCACAACCTTAGCCACCCTCCAGGCTTCCAGCTCATCACCCATGGCTCTCAGTGATAGAAATATCACTTTATGGGGCACCACAATTTCTTCCTGAGCTTCCCGCAATATTCTGAGATATACGTGATTAGTTCCCAAGGATTTGTCCATCTTATATGCATTATAGGACCTTCAGTACCTCCTGTTCTTTTAAGTGGAGTTTTTTGAAGATGTCACTGTTCCTTATTCCCTGACTTCCCCAGTATTTCTCCAAGTTAAATTCAAGCATGAAATTTTTGTTCAGGATCTCTCCCATCTCCTGTGTTTCCACACTTGGATGGCCCCATTCGTCGTCAAGGGGCTATATTCTTCCTCTAGTTAATCTCCTGAAGAATATACTTGAAGAATCTCTTTGGATTTTCCTCAGCCTGATCTGCCAATGCTTTTTGTGGTCCGCTTTGTGCCCTCCTGATTTCCCTCTTAAGTGAATTACTCCACCCGCTATGTTCTTCAATGGATTCCCTTAATCCAGCTGCCTATATGTGACACGTGTCCCCTTTTTGTTGACCAGAGTCTCAATACCCCCAGTCATCCAGTGTATCCCACTTGTGCCAGCATTGTCCTTCACACTAACAGAAATATGGTGTCCCTGAACTCCCATTTTATCTCTCTTTTGAAAGCTTCCCACCTGCCTGACATCCCTTTACCTGCAAATAGCCTCTACATTCAATTGCCAAAGCTCTTCACTAATACCTTCTGGATTACAGCAAGACGAATTTTGATCTTTGGCTTGTGGACCAGGCTGGTGCTTTTCCATTGCTATTTTCAAACTAATACAATTGTGCTCACTTTGCCATAGTGTAGCCCTAGTCCCTTTCCCTACCTGGTCCCCAAGGGGAGGTCAGGTTTTACCCCTTCCTGCAGTCTAACCATTTACATTCTGACTGAGACATTTTTCTTGTACATGCCTAACAAATTCCATCCATTCAAGCTCTGAGCACTCTGGTAGTCCCAGACTAGGTTTGGAAAGTTAAAATCCCTGACCATTCCAACCCTATCATTTTTACAGATATCTCAGATCTCCCGACATATTTGCTGCTCAAAATCTCGCTGACTGTTGGGGGCCTGTAGTACAGTCATATCAAACTGATGGCCCATTCCCATTTCTCAATTGCATTATTATCGCTTCAATGGGCATTCCCCAGGAATATCCTTTCTAAGTGCTGCAGTGATATTTCACTGATCGAAAACTCCACCCCCTCCTCTCTCACCTCCTGTTCTATCCTTCCTATGCACTCTGTACCCTGGAACATTGAGCTCCCAGTCCTGTCTCACTCTCAGCTGTGTTTCTGCCATATCTATGGTATTCCAGTCCCATGTTCTCATCCATGCGCCGACTTCATTTGCCCTAATTGTTAGGCCTTTGATTAAATTGGATTAATTTCAAAATAAATCAGTTTTCCCTCATTGTCTGTTGTGCTCTTTCCTGATGTTTCTACTTAAGTTCCTGTCTTGAAATTCTGTCCCAGCCTCTACCTTCAGACTGCAGCCTGGCACCATCCACCTCACTATGGACAACACGCTCACCTTTCATGTCATTTGCAAACCTACTAATGATACCTTCTGCTTTCACATCAGAGTGATGAATGTATATAATAAACAGCAATGGCTCCCGCACAGATCCCTGTGGTACACCCGTTGGTGAAAGAATTTCAATCGTAAAACAGCCCTCCACCAGTTGTAGATCCTGTTTGCCAAATTGCCTTGGATCCCATTGGTCTGTTGGACCAGCCTTCTCTATTGGACCTCGTCAAACGATGTAATGAACTTCACGTAACCCACATCATCTGCACGGCCCTCATCAAAAATTTCAATCGTAATTTCAATTAAAAATCTCAGCTGAATTTGGGAAAGGATCTTACTCTACCAAATCTATTACGAGTATCCCTAATTGATCTCTGCCTTTCCAAATTTTGATCCATTTTGTTCCTCAGAATTGTTCCCAATAATTTCCCTCCCCCCTGCTGTCAGACTCTCTGCTCTGTAATTACCTGGCCTATCCCTGCTGCCCTTCTTGAACAAAGGAACCACATTAGCGATCCTCCAGTCATTCAGCACTTTACCTGTGGACAGCAAAGTGTTAAATATATCTACCAGGGCCCCGGCAATCCTTACCTCCCATAGCAGCCTGGGATACATTTCATTGGTCACTGGGGATTTCTCCACCTTTTAAGCCTTTGAAAACATTTAATACCTCCTCCTTAGTGATCTTAATATGTTTGAGAACCTCACCATCCCAACTGAAATCTCTGGCTACAATGGCTCGCTCCTGTGTGAATACAGATGGGAAGCATTCATTGAAGACCTCACCTACTTCCTCTGGTTCCATGCACCGAATGTCCCTTTGATTTCTTACTTTCCCCAGTAATTCTGTTATTCTAACTATACTGCTAAAATACCTTGTGGCTTTTCCTTAACACTATCTACCAAGGATGTTTAATGGCCATTGTTTGTCCTTCATTTTTAAGGAACCCCCTTGCACACTCTCTATACTTTCGAATGAATTCTCACTGTATCACTTTATCATAACACATTTGACAAATTCCACCCCATACAGGACTTTTACACTCTGGATGGTCCAGTCAATACAGGGGAAGTTAAAATCTCAAACCAATACTATTCTATTATTTCTATAGGTACCCGCAACCTCCCTTCACATCTGCTCCTCTAGTACCCGCTGGCTATTTAGGGGTCCAGAACACCATCCCTGCAGACTGACCATCCTCTTTTTGTTTCTGACTTCTAACCATATGACCTCATTTGATCACCCCGAAAGAGTATCCTCTCTAAGCACGGTTGTTATGTCCTCCCTTCACAATAAGGCAGCTGCCCCTCCTCACTTACTTGTCCTTCTGTCACGCCTGTACCATCTGTATCCTGGAACACTGAGCTGCCAGTCCTGCCATTCTCTCAGCCATGTCTCTGTTATGGCTATAATATCACAGTCCCCAGAGCCAATCAATGCTCTGAGCTCGTCTGCCTTACCAGTCAGACCTCGTGTGTTGAAACAAATGGCCTTTAAACCAGAAGTCTTTTCCCTCCCTATACTGTGCCCCGGATATCCTGGATAGGAAACTTGCTCTCGATGGCTGATGTCTTTTCCCCTGACTGATTGATGGTACCTCTCTTACTCAGAGTCCAAACCCCTGCCAAACTAATTTAAACCCTCCAAGGTAAGACAAGCAAATCTCCACCCATGGATATTGGTGCCCTTCTGGTTCAAGTCAACGCACCCGCTTTCAAAGTCCAGGTGATCGTTCTGAAAGATGAAAACTTAAACAAAATTTGTTTGGTATTACCTTCCATCACACTGCAATCCTGTTGCTATAAATTCTGTGCCTGATTATTGTGCTCCACAACCACCTGATGAAGCAGCGCTATGAAATCCAGTGCCTCCAAATAAACCCGCTGGACTGTAAGCTGGTGTAGTATGATTTTTAACGTTGTACATCCCAGTACAACACCAGCTCCTCCACATCATGCACCCATCCACTGGGTAGTCTGTTTGAAGGAAAAGAAATGACTGGCAAATGGGAGGCTTTTAGAAGTGTGATCTCAAGAATCCAATATGTCCCTGTTAGAGTGAAGGGAAAAGCTCGCAGGTTTAGAGATCCCTGGCTGATGGGGGATATTGAGGCTCTGTTCAAGAAAGAGAAGGCTTCACACATTGTCTTTAATGTTTCCGTATCTACGTAACCTCTTCCATTCCTAAAGACACTATCGCTCGGTGAAGACATAACAATCCTCTCTGGTCCCTGCAGCACTCCCGATCTGTATAACCCATTGAAAGCCTGTGATTCTCCCGATACAGTTTTGACAAGACTCACTCTCTGTGTAACAACATCCCATCGCTAACACCCAAACTTTCAATGTAAACCCCTCCTGTATCTCCATCCATTTACTCATCTCCATAACCTTCTCCAGCTCTTACATCCCTACCTGTGTAAACTCACCCTCCCCTACAACCCTTTCCACTTTGACCAAACTGGAGGAGGTTACTAATGCTTCCTTATCTGTGAAACTGTCTCCAACCAAAATTGTTGCCCTTCTGGATAAATCTGTCAGACTCCACACCCTTCATATCTAAATAATCTGCAGAAGTAAAACTTCCTATATCTATAAACATCTTCAGTCATGACTACCCTCTAGTCTATACAACCCGCTTTATCTCTGACATCTGCTCCATTCACCGAAAATCCTCCCTGTCTGTGTAAACCGTTCCATCCTACTAACACCCTTCTCCCTGTAAACTGCTCCATCCCTTCCAACCTCTCCATCTTCATCAACACATGTAGACCGTACAGCTCTCCATATTTCTGTAACACCCTGTGTTTCCATGTGCTCCCTGTGAAACCACCTCCAGTCCCCACAACCCTCCCAGTCTGTGTTGTTTTCTCCATATCAGACTATTGCTGTCTCTGTTACCTCTGACAATCCTCATAAACCTCCCTAATGTATCTATTCATTCAGATCCCATCCTCTTCAGCCTCCTGAAACCTCTCCCTGCCATTGTAACCCTCCCTATTTAGAACATCGAACAGTACAGCACAGTACAGGTCCTTTAGCCCTCAATGTTGTGTCAATCTTTTATCCTACTGTAAGATCAATCTAACCTGCAGACCATTGAAAGAACAAAGAAAATCACAGCACCGGAACAGGCTATTAAGCCCGCTAAGCCTCCGCTGATCCAGATTCTCTGTCTAAACCTGTCGCCGATTCGGTCGCCTATTTGGTGAGGATCTGTACCACTTTGCTCCCTACCCATTCGTACATCTATCTGGATATATCTTAACTGACGTTATAATTCCCACCTGTACCATCTCCGCTGGCAAAGTGTTCCAGGCTCCCATCACTCTCTGCGTAAAGATCTTTCCACACATTTCTGTCCTAAACCTTTCCCATCTCACTGTGAACTCGTGACCCCGAGTAATTGAGTTCCACACTCGGGGTAGGGGGGGGAAATGCTTCTTGCTAACCACCTTGTCTATACATTCCATGATTTTGCAGACCTCAATCAGGTCCCCAGTGAACCTTCGTCTATCTAATGAAAATATTCCAAAACTATTCAATTTCTCTTTATTGCTAGCGCCCTCTATACCAGGCAACATCCTGGTGAACCTGCTCTGCACTCTCTCCAAAGCAGGCACATCCTTTTGGTAATGTGGAGACCAGAAGCGTACGTAATATTCTAAACAAAAGTCCTATACAACTTAACATGACCTGCCAACTCGTGTACTTAATACCACATCCGTTGAAGGAAAGGATGCCGTATGCCGCCTTGACCACTTTACTGACCTGCGTAACCACCTTCAAGGAACAATGGACCTGAATACCCAGATCTTAATTTTCCCCAGGACCTTCCCATTTACTGTATAATTCACTTCTGACTTGGCTCTTCCGAAATGCATCACCGCACATTTGCCCAGATTGAACTCCATCTGCCATTTCTCTGCCCGCCACTCCAATCTATCTATATTCTGCTGTATTATCTGACATTCGCCTTCATTGTCTGCTACTCCACCAATCTTAGTGTCATCTTCAAACTTGCTAATCAAGGAACTGATACCTTCCTCCAAGTCTACCAACATTCAGCTCCTCACCACCTCCCTCCCCCTTTGCAGGGGAAGGATCCTGACCCTAACAACCACGAGAGACTGACTGACTGTGACCAAGCTCCCAGACTGGGATCTGAGACTCCTCTTGACTCATTGTGCCAGGCACCGTGACTGACTGTGGACAATGATACCAAGCTCCCTGGGTTTGTGTTTGCACTAAACGCCAAGACAATACAGCAGGCGGGTGAGCCTGGTAGCTCTAGCTGAGGAGTAACACTGCTAAAGGCAAGTTGAGATGAGGCAATAATTATGTGAGCATTCAAGTCAGCTCAATGTGAATATGTACAAACACGGAGTGAGCAGCCCAGAGGGACAGTCCATGAGTTGGATGTGTATCCCTGAGCACAGTGTCCTTGCAGCAGCATTGAATGTGTACAAACACGGAGTGAGCAGTCCAGAGGGACAGGCCATGACCTGGGTGTGTCCCTGAGCACAGTGTCCTTGCAGCAGCATTGCAATGAGAGCTGTCAGTGCACCCTGAGCTGCAGCATTGAAGTGCAGAAGCGTACTGTCAGTATGTCGGAAATCTGCTGGGATGGCATGGTGAGGCTGACATATGTCAGATGTCAACATTGGAGGATATGTAGTACATCCGGCTTTGGTCTGTGCAGTGTCCCCTGAGACGCTGGTGTCCAAGACAGAAGGCCACAGGAGCAAGGGTCATGATGGCGTCACCAGATACCAGCATTCATGTCAAATTGTCCATATTGAGTTTCCCCACAGTGGGAGGAAGGACATGAACCTCAAAATTAATAAGGAGAGATCTGCATGAATGTGGCTGCTGATCATCAGGAGTTATTCAATCAGCAATTGGCCACTATCTTGCTGAAATCTTGTCTTGAACTGTACAGCACAGGAACAGGCCTGTCAGCCCACTAAGTTGCACTGATACTTGTGCCTTTAGAAGTTATAAAATGTTGTATATCATTATATTCCCTGCTAACTTATGTATATGTCAAGATACCATCATTGCTGTTGTATCTTCTTTTACAGCCTCCTCCATCAGTGCATTCCAGACACTTTCGCATTCTGTTGGAACAGAGCAAAAAAAAACTTGCTTCTCATATCTCCTTTAAACTTTCCCCCATTTACCTAAAACTTATGCCCCCTAGCAATTAATATTTCTACTCTGGGAAATAAAAAGACTCCAACTGTCTATTCTATCCACACCTCTCATAATTTTGTAAACCTGTAACAGGTTCCACTTATGTCTAATATCCTCCAAACCAGACAACATCCTAGTAAACGGTTTTCAAACCCTCTCCAATACCTCGACATCCCTTTGCTGATCTGGTAATAAGTCCTGCTCACAATATTCTAAATGATGCCGAAATATAGTTCTATCCAGCTGTAACATGTAACAATGTTTTCCTGTGTTGCTACTTTCAGGGAACCATGGGCCGATATGCCCAGATGCCTTCAATGTTGAAGCTACTTAGAGGTCTTTCATTTATTGTATATTTCTCTCCTGTAGCAGACTTTCTCAACGTATCAACTCGCAATTGCTTATTTTAAATTGCATCTGCTTTTTCTGCATTCAAGTCTCCAGCCCACGTATATCCTACTGCATCATCTGCCAATCATCCTGACAATCCGCAAATCCCCCAATCTGTTCACGAATATCCAGACCGAAACAAAACACCCTTCCACCACTACAGACTGCTATGACCAAGTAGTTCTCTGTCTATGTTACTGACTGACCGCTGATCCTATTTCTCATCACCTTCTGTATGACCCTGCTGTAAGGAACCAAACCAAAGGCCTTGCAGAGGTTCAGGTGGCCAACATCCAGCTCCATGCCCTCATCAATCACTTTTGCCACTTTCTCAAAATATTCAATCAAATGTTTGAGACGAAATTTTCCCCACACAAAGCCATGTTGCCCATCATGAATAAGTCCATATTTTTCCAATTGTGAGTCAGTCCTATCACTAAGAATCTCCAATATTTTCCGTACCACTGATGTAAGACTCAACGAGCTGAAATTTTTGGAATTATCCGTGATGCCCTTCTTCTACCAAGGAGCAACATTGGCTTTTTTCCAGTTCTCTGCAACCTCTGCTGTCACTGAAGCACAAACCAAGTGTGTGCACAAAGTCTCAGCAATTTGCTCCCTCGATCTCCTCAGTATTCTGGGATTATTCCCATCATATCATGGAGACTTGTCGACCTTAATATTTTTCAAAACACCCAATGCAGCCTCCATTTTTAATATCAAAATGACACCGGATATCAGCATATCCATCTCTTGACTCACCACCCACCATGTCCTCCTCCGTTGTGAATACCAATACAAAGCATTTATTAAGGACTTCACTCCCTTCCTCCAGCTCCATGCATTAATTCCCTCCTTTGTCCTTGATCGGGCGTACTCTTTCCTTGGCTACTCTGTTCCTCCTGATAAACTACTTTGGCATTTTCCTTAATCCTGTTTTATAAAGCCATATCATCATGCTTTTTCATCCTCCCAAATCGTTTTTCCTGTCTTTTATCGTGTTTTTCGAGGCTTCTGAGTGTCTTCAGTTCCCAAGCTCTTAGATGTGCTTCGTTTTTCTTTTTGATTGAACTGACAATTTCTCTTGTCATTAAACTTTCCTAAATCTTGCCATCCTTACCACCCTGTCTCCATGACCAGATCTCACATCCCTGAATATAGTAACATCGAGGAGGGTCTGATGGACTTCTCAGACAACTCTCCCAGATTAATCACAATAGCCCACATTGTTGAGGTCCTTTAAGCTTTAATTGAAACTCAGAACTATATACAAACCTTCAACAGTTTCTATTCCTTGCCTTTTATATTCCTTATTTTACTTTTCCTTCTCTGGTCTGAAAAGAAATCTGCTAAAGATGACTTGATATTTCTTGACAGCATCATTTCACAAGCACTGTTTGCTTTCTAATTTCATTTTGGATCTCATCCCTCCACATTCCGCACTCCTCTCGGCATTCTGTAGTATTACGTTCCCGTTGTGTGATGTAAGGTTTCCTGTTCTGTCTTTGTATTCCTAGATTTCAAGGGAGCTCTGGATTTAGCTGCCTAACCCTTTTCACTTTGAAAACACATTTTCTTAGAACCACTTTAATCTCCTCTCAGACTACCTGCCACTGTTCTCATTCTGATTTATCTTCTAGTTACTTGTTTCTGTTTACTTGAAGAAGTAAGTTTAGACAGTGTCTTTTTAGTCTAGCTTTGTCCTTTACAATACTTATGTTAAAATCAAATGAATTATGATTACTATTCCCTACATATTGTCCTTTTCTTTCCAACTGGCAGTGGTAAAGGCTGCGGATGGTGCTAACTGAGGAAATGTCAATGTACTCATACCTGCTGCTGAGGGTAGGTGGTGGAGGGAGCGAGTCGTTGTGGGTGGGGACTATTTATTTCGGCTGCTTGGTCTTTAATCGTGTCAAACTTTCTGAGTACTTCTGGAGTTGCACTCATCAAACACGTGGAGATTATTTGATCATATTCCTGACTTGAACCTTGGAGATTTTGGCCATACTTTGGCAAGGCAGAAGAAAAGTTACTTGCTGCAGGATTCCTAACTTCTGATCTGATGTTCTCACCGTAGCAGGGAAATGGTCTTGGATTAACCTGAGAATGTTAGTGCCAATGGATTCAGCAATGGTACTGTCTTTGAATGTTGAATGCCGATGATGAGATGGTTTCTGATGGTCATTGTCTGACATTTGTGTGGCACAGATGTTACTTGTCACTTGTCAGCCCCGAAGACTGGCTGCTGTCCAAGTCTTGCTGCATTTGGACTTACTTTTGTGATCTGAGGAGTTGGGAATTGTAAACACATAAGCCAACCTAATCACATCTGACCGTATGAAGGGGTGAGCTTGCAGATAGCTGGTTTTCCAAGTCCCTGCTGCCTTTGTTCTTCTAGATGGCAGTGAGTTTAGAAGGTACTGTCCAATAAGCCTTGGAGCAGTGAGTCTTGTAGATGGTATACAATGCTATTGCAGCGCATCAGTGGGATATGGATGGATGGTCGTGGAAGTGATAATTATTAAATTGGCTGGAATTTCACCTTAAGTTACGTTGCACGAATAACCATCACGGGTTTTGGGGAGTTAGTAGGTGAATTCCTAACATCTGACCTGCTCTTAAAGGCAATGTTATTAATATGGCTATCCCAAGGCAATGCCGAGTCAATGATGGCACCCAGGATGCTGACAGACACCGTGTTGGGGACTCAATGATGGGAATGCTGTTGAAAATCAAAGAATCATTGTTTGAGTCTTTATTGTTACATTTATCGAATGTTTGAGTGTCGTGAACATTACTTGCTGTTTGTCAGGCAAAATCCGGATGTTTTCCAGGTCTTGTTGCATTTCAGCATGGCCTGTTTTAGGAATGGTATAATCAGTGACCATTCCCCCATCTGACCTTATGATGGAGAGAGGGTCATTGCAGCAGCTGGAAGTGGTTGAGCCTCAGACACTCTGTTTCCTGAGGAATGGCTGCAGAGCTTTCCTGGAGTTCCAGTTACTCACACTGACAACAGGCATTATTGTTGCTGGGGATAATTACTCACACTGACGACTGGCATTATTGTTGCTGGCGATAATTACTCACACTGACAACAGACATTTTTGTTGCTGGGGATAATTACTCACATTGACAACAGGCATTATTGTTGCTGGGGATAATTACTCACATTGACAACAGGCATTATTGTTGCTGGGGTTAATTACTCACACTGACGACTGGCATTATTGTTGCTGGGGTTAATTACTCACACTGACAACAGACATTATTGTTGCTGGGGATAATTACTCACATTGACAACAGGCATTATTGTTGCTGGAGATAATTACTCACACTGACAACAGGCATTATTGTTGCTGGGGATAATTACTCACACTGACAACAGGCATTATTGTTGCTGGGGATAATTACTCACACTGACAACAGGCATTATTGTTGCTGGGAATAATTCCAACCAGGAGAGTACTTGCCCCAGATTCTGATTAACTATAGTTTTACTCGGGCTTCTATTTTCACACCCTGTTAAATGGTGACTCAGTGTTAAGAGTAATTACTCTCACTGCCCCTTTGGAGTTCCACTCTGTTAAACTGAGATTGTAATCTGAGTGAGCCTGACAGGACACTACCTGAATGACACTGAGCAGATTATTGCTGATTGATCCCATTATTGCTGACATCTTCCATCACATTTCCACGGTGGACCGTACACTGATGGGTCAGTGACTGGCTGCAATGCAAAGGCCCTGCTTTTTGTTCACAGGCCACACTCGGGCAGTTTATCACATTGTTGGGAGGTGTCAGTGTTCTTGCTGGCATGGAACAGCTTGGCTAGAGATGTAGCAATCTCTGGAGTTAAATCACAGTTTACAGTGTCCCAGCAATTTCTTGACATTGTGTGGAATGAATCGAATTGTCTGAAGATTGGGGTCAGTGATGCTGGGGCCTACTGAAGGGGCCTGACATGGATCATCTGCTCAGCCCGCCTGGCTGGAAGTTGTTATAGATGCAGCAGCTTTATTTTATTCCTGATGTGCTGAGCTCTGTCCATCACTTGCTGCTGGTGCTGTCAGAATACAAGTTGTCCCGTTTTGCAGCAGAAGGCAGTAAGAGTTTCGCCAGGTTGCCCCTCGTCTCTGGGTCTGCTCCCAGCATGTTCTTCTGCACTCATCACTGACCCAGTTACTGTAGAGTGGGAGATATATTGGGCCGAGACGGTTACTGTAGAGTGGGGTCGGGGGGGGTGTATGTTGGGCGGTGATGGTTACTGTACAGTGGGAGGTATGTTGGGCCGTGACGGTTACTGTACAGAGGGAGGTATGTCGGGCCGTGACGGTTACTGTACAGTGGGTGGTACGTCGGGCCATGACGGTTACTCTACAGTGGGTGGTACGTCGGGCCGTGACGGTTACTGTACAGTGGCAGGTATGTGGGGCCGTGATGGTTACTGTACAGTGGGAGGTATGTGGGGCCGTGATGGTTACTGTACAGTGGGAGGTATGTGGGGCCGTGATGGTTACTGTACAGTGGGAGGTATGTTGGGCTGTGATGGTTACTGTATAGTGGGAGGGGAGTTGGTCCATGATGGTTACTGTCCAGTGGGGAGTATGTCGGGCCGTGACGGTTACTGTACAGTGGGAGGTATGTATGGCTGTGAGGTTACAGACCGTATGAGCTGTACAGAGTATGGTTCTGCTGCTGCCGATGGCCCTCTGCCACACATGGCTGCATCATCTTTAATTATTCAATCTGTGTAAACTCTGTCCAATTCAGTACTCAAGGGACTACATATCATGGTAAGGAGGGTCTGCAAAATGTGAAGATAGCCATTGCGCAGTGACCATTCTTACTGATATATGAAATGGCGAGGTGTATCTTCAGCAGGCAGATCGGTGACAATGTGGTCAATGATATGTTTCCCTTTTATTGGTTCCACCATAACCTGCCACAGAGCAGTCTAGCAGCCACAGGATCCAGCATCAATGCTGAGCATTATCATTAGATTCGATTCGCTACAGGATGGGAACTGGCCCTTTTGTCCAACCAGTCCACACCGGCCCTCCGAAGAGCAACACACACCTCTCTGACTAATGCACTGACCACTGTGGGCAGTTTACCATGGCCAATTCACCAGAGCTGCACATCTTTTGACTGTGGGAGGAAATCCACGCAGACACACAGAGAATGTGCAAACTCCACACAGGTTGCCCGAGCTGGAATCAAACCTGGGACCCTGGTGCTATAAGGCAGCAGTGCTAACCAATGAGGCACCATGCCGCCCTATATTGTCTATATACCAAGGAGCTGTCCCCCTCTGCTTGGCTGTGTCCTGTCAGTGGGACAGAACCTACCAGAGAGGGTGGTGGTGTTGTCTGGGACATAGTCCTGTTCACAGAATCCTGCTTTACAGACAATATCTGACTGTTGCTTGATTAATCTGTGGGAAATATATACCAGGTCAGTTTAACATTTTCTGTAATGAAGAGTTAATATCGCTTTATTTCTTACATATTTTAAAATAAACCAAGCATAATTGTTTTTCAGTTGAAAACAACTGAAGTGAACAATAATTGAATTACCAGAGCGCACACCTAACTATTACACAACTCAGTGACTGTAGTAAAAAGCTGATTCATGTTCAGATCAGTGAACACACCATCTTGCTGGCAGCAAAGCTGTTGAAAATGACTTTAAGGAAAAGCCTGAATTCAGACATAGTGTTACTGGCCCTCACCATGACCTCCAAAACACTGGCCATCTCCAAAACCTGTCCAGTGAGCTTCCAAACTGGAGCTGGGCAGCTACTCACACAATCCCTCACAATAGACTGTTCGAGATACACCTGAACAACAGGGAGATGTGTGTGGGGTAGACTGGTCAATAGACTAGCACATGGCGCTGGTCCAGACGCAGTTCAATGTTTATAACAACGACCTGTAAACAGCGATGTCTTGCAAGTATATCACTTCTTGTGTGCCATCTAAACTCTGTAATTCTGAACCTTGTACCCGATCCTGAATGATGGTGTTATAAAGGGGTTCCTGCAGCACATGGCATCTTACATTGATTCCCTCATAAACCATATCCAGTGCCCCACAATATCAGTATCCAAACAGAATTGTACAGCTCCATTGATAGCCAGTATGATCCCAGCCCAACATCCTTGTGTGTGACTTGAGCTGGAAATCTCTGTGTAAATGTTTGCAGCATGATTCTAACTGTTAATAGCCATTATGTAAAGTCTCTTTACTGAAGGTCCGATATCCTTTCATACTACGAACCTTTAGATGGTCCAATAAGCACAAAATCACCGATTTATTCAGTACACTGTTATAACAGCAATATGATGAAACTTCACAGTCAGTAGCATTGAAATGATGAGTCTCTTTGCCACACCCAAGACCACATTATTATTAAGTACAAGGACTTTGAAAATATACAATTGCTTTCCCTTGTGTTAATATTGTTAACTAATAGTCGATTCTCCTGTTACTCAGATGCTGCCTGAACGTCTGAGTTTTTTTTTCAGAACCACATTTTTTGAATCTCCAGCATCTGCAGTCCTCACTTTCTCCCTGCTAATATTCACTCATAATCATTTTCATGGCAAAAATATCACTGTGTTCAAAAAATGTTCCAGTCAGATATGAGTGCATTTTCAGTTGCTTCTGTCTATCTCAGTGCTCAGTATTGTTGGACGAGAATGCCAGTGTCTGTGATGCTCAGTATGGAGGCCATGCCTCTGAGAGACTGATAGATTGTTTCAAAGAGCATATCCATTCAACTGTTCACAACAAGCAAAGTACTGTCTGGACCATCCAGCCAAGCTCACAAAACCCAAAACACAGTGTCCTGTATTTTTTTATGTTACTTTATTCATGAAATGTGATTGGGACGGCATTTATTGATAGATAAGGAACGGCAATATACTTCCCAATCAGGATGGTAGATGGCTTGGAACAGAACTTGAACATAGTGGGGTCCCGTGTATCTGCTTTCCTTATACTTTTTGATGGTTGGGGGTTCAGAGGTACGTTGTAAGGAGCCTTGGTAAATTTCTGCAGAGCACCGAGTTGATGGCAGGTATTGCTGATTCTGAGCGTCATTGGATGAGGGCTGAAGCTGCACTCACGCAGACAAATGGAAGCATTTAATCACACACACTTAGCAATAGGGGACAAGCTTTCGGAAATTTTGAGGTGAGTTATTCCTGCAGAATTTCTAGCCCCTGATATATTCTTGTAGGCAATGAATTTATATGCGTCAAAAAGTGGCACTGGAATAGCGCAACAGGTCAGGCGGCATCTGAGGTACAGGAGAGTCAATGTTTTAGCATAAGCCCTTCACAGGAATAGGTAATGTAATCATATGGTCAGTCCAGTTCGGGCTAACGATAATCCCCGTGATATTGCTTGGTGTGTGTTCAGTTATGGTGGTGGCATTGAAGGTTAGTGGATGTGTTTCAATTTTCCATTGTTAGAAGTAATCGTTGTCTGGCACATGTGTAATGGAAATGGTATGTCAATGTAAAGCACACACCTGCATATTTCCAAGTCCTGGTACATTTCGACAAGGACTGCTTCAGTATCTGAGTAAATCACGAATGGTGTTGAACACTGTCCAATCATTGGCAAACATCCTCATTTGTGATTTTACAGTCATTTATGAAGCAGCTGAAAATTATTGGGCCTAGGGCAGAGAGCACTCTTGCAGCTCACTGATGCTGTCCCTCTCTCTGAGCTAGGAAGCTGGCTTCTAGTTCCACCTGCTCCAGAGGTGTCTAACAACATATCTGAATGGAATAATATTATAATATCTACCACAAGGAGCTCAGTGAGGACTTAGTTACCTCAATCAGTTGGACGGCTGGTTTGTAATACAGATTAATATAAACAGTGTGGGTTCAATTCTTCACTGAGTGGGGTGACTGAAAAGGGCTGTTCTATTCAACCTCTCCCTTGCTTGAGGCATGATGACTGTCCAGTTAAACTACCACCAGTCGTCTCTGTCTAATGAGAGAGCAGCCCTATCATCCTGTAGGAGTATGGTGACTTACCATTCCATTTCTGATCTACAGGCTTACCCAGAAACCCCGCCCCTGGGGAACTGCGGCGGACCTTTCCTGGTGCTAAGATGGCTGCTCTCCTCCAACCCCAGCATCCTTCCTTTGTACCAGGTATAACTTCAGCCAGTGCAAACAATTCCTATTTGCTCCAGTTTTGCAATTAATCCTGGATACGACACTTGGTCAAATGCAATTATGATGATGTTAAATGCAGTCACTGTTGCCTCACCTCTAGAATTGAGCTGTGTGGTCTCTTGTTGTACATCGTTAAACCAAGGCTCTAATGAGCCCAAGGGATGAGAACCCAAACTGAGCTTCAGGCAGCAGGTTGGTGCTGAGGAAGTGCTGCTTGATCCCACTGTGGACCACATCTTCCATCCCTTTATTAATAATAGAGATGAGAGCAATGGGGCAGTCATTGATTGTCTGGTTTGTCTGTGTGTGTACAGGACACACACGGATAGTTTCCCACGTTGACAGGTCGATGCCAGTGCTGTATCCCAGCAGGAACAGCATGAATGGAATGTTATCAGGGCCCACAGACTTTGCATTCCCCATCCCTCCAGCCGTTTGGAATTACCATACACAGTGAATCAAATTAGCTGAAGACTGCCATCTGGAGCAGACTAAAATAGATCCTCCTATCGATACTTCTGTCTGAACATTGTTGTGGCTGTTTCAGCCCTGGCTTTGCTATTGTTGTGTCGGGCTCTTCCATCATTGAGGAAGGTGATATGTAGGGATCCGCCTCCTCCAGTGAGATGTTTGATTGACACCACCATTCAACCTGACTGCATGTGACAGGATTGTGGAGATTAGGTCAGATTTGTTGGTTAGGTCCGTCTGTCACTGGCTGTTTATGCTATTTGGTGAGTAAGTGGTCCTGTTTGGTAGCATCACCTCATTGTGAGGTGTACCTGGCGCTGCTCTTGGCCAGCCCTCCTGTATTCTCCATTGAACAAGGATTTATCCCCTGGTCTGCTGGTCAGGGTAAAGTGCAGCATATGCCAGGCAGTGACAGTGAAAATTGTGCTGGAGTACTATTCTGCTGCTGTTGATGATGAACCATGTCACCTAACACAGGCCAGTGCTGAGTTCTAGATCTCTTTGAACTCTGTCCCGTTTAGCATCGTGATAGTATCTCTAACATGTGCGCTCACGCGTGTACAAACGCACACTATTCACAATGGGTCTTTGTCTCCAGAAATACTGTGTACGGTAGTCATTATTCCCAATATGGTCATCGATCAATGTCTCTGCGGCTGCGGTGAAGATGAGGTCAAGCATGTTTCTCCCTGTCAGTCTTTCCCTCCCTACCTGGTGCAGACCCAGTCTCGCAGCTATGTTCTTTTGGACATGACCATCTTGATCAGGAATGCTGCTGATGAGCACCTCTTGGTGATTTTGAAATAGCCCACCCAGTATACATTCTCCAGTTCATTCACTCTGTCAGTGCATCCTCCAAGTGTTCAATGTAGAGGGACACTGATCCAGCTGAGGGAAGGGAGTCAGCAGGATGTTTCCGTGTCTGTGTTTGATCTGACACGTGAGGCTTCGTTATGTCACATTGTTGCTTGAGGAGTCTGTAGGACGTCTCTCCCACATTTCGCCCTAGCACCCAGACGTTAGGAAGGAGGGATTTCCAGTGCCTGCAGGGCTTTTAATTTTTTGTCACTGTCAATCGAAGGGCCTCTTCTATGCTGTATGACACTCACTCTATAACTCTTGTGATTGGACAGTCCAAGGTCTCACTTCTTCAGTACCTCCAAGTGCCTTGTCTATTCCACAGATTTCTACAATATTTTCTTTATTAAGACATTGCACAATTCCATTTTAAACTATATACATGTATCTCTGTATCTTTCCCTGTCATCTCATTCAGCCGCTACATCCATCTGTATCTCAGCAACCCTCCGTATCACTACAACCTTTATATCATACTTAAGCCCAATCTATCACTGTAAATTCCGCCAGCCCCAACAGCCCTCCCTATCTCTCTAAACTCCAGCTGCTTCACCTTTCCCCATATCCTGTGAATGAGTTTAAAATTATCTCATAACCCATTCTAGCATGTACAGGCCACACTATTTATCCAGTCTTGCTTTCCTATCTCTGTTACATTTCCAGCCTTGCTTTCCTATCAGTGTAACATCTCCAGCCTTGCTTTCCTCTCTCTCTGTAACATTTCCATCCTTGCTTTCCTCTCCCTGTAACATGTCCAGCCTTTCATTCCTAACTCTGTTGCATCACCAGCCTTGCTTTCCTATCTCTCCGTAATATCTCCAGCCTTGCTTTCCTATCTCTGCAACATCTCCATCCTTGCTTTCCTCTCTTTCTGTAACATCTCCAGCCTTGCTTTCCTATCCCTGTATCACTTAGAGCCTGCATTCCCATCTCTGTAACATCTCCAGCCTTGCTTTCCTATCTCTGCAACATCTCCAGCCTTGCATTCCTATCCCTGTATCATTAATAGCGTGCTTCCCTATCTGTGTAACATCTCCTGCCTTGCCTTACTATCTCTGCAACACCTCCAGCCTTGCTTTCCTGACTCCTTAACATCTGAAGCCTTGCTTTCCTTCACACCTCAGTGAATTGTTTTTTTACACACCACAATGAATTGGTTATATATTTGCTCCTGCATTTCCATCTTACTGGGGCTCTATAAAATATCCCCAGCAATGTTTCTGTCATCGTTGGGGCCCTAACCTCGATCCACAAGGCCTCATTTGAAGACATGTCCAAGGTATCATCCTTCCTCACTGCAATAACTGTTCCTTAATTAATAATGCAGCACCACTTCCTCTCTAACACCCTCTCCTGTTCTGTGTATAGTTCCAATACAACAGAATACCGAGTTGTTAGCCCTGACCTCTCTCAAACACATCTCTGTGATGGCAAAAATGTTCCACCTCCACATGTCAACTCATGCCATTATCACATCTGTCTGTCTGATAATACTGCCAGTATTAACGTAAGCTGGAATATAACACATGGAATACTCTGTGCCTCCGAGTTCCTCAATAATTCAGTATTTGTTATCAGGCTGCCCAAACCATGAAACAAAATTGTAACTCTGGGACTGAATGAATAACTGTTGAATTGTAATTTCTTTTTTTCGAAAAATGTATTCATCAAGTGCAACTTCTCAGAGCCGAGCAGTCAGCTCCACATACAATGAGTTTCTGATGGTTAATTCCACCCTCAGTGTGCAGAGGGGACAGCCCTCAGTAATGGAGAAACTGAGGACTGCAGTTGATGGAGATCAGAGTCGAAAAGTGTGGTACTGGAAAAGCACAGCAGATCAGGCAGTATCTGACGAGCATGAGAGTCGACGGTTCGGGCATGAGCTCTTTATCAGGAAGGGATTGCTGCATTGCTTTTTCTTTCATTCCGTGATTCACAGGACGTTGGGACCTATATTTGGTCAGGAAGGCAGCACTGTACATGACACTGAAATGGAAAGCATTCAATCAGTTGGTTGGACAGGGTGTAGAGGGGAAGTACAGACTGATTGAAGTACAAACCTAAGGATAGAAAAATCCCTTGGGTCAGATGGGGTATACCCTAGGTTACTCCAGGAAATGATGTAAGAGATTGTCATGCCTTTGGTGATAATCTTTGCATCCTCGCTGTCTACTGGAGTAGTGGCAGATGATTGGAGAGTGGCAAATTCTCTTGTTCAGGGAAGAGAATAGGAATAACACTGGGAATTATAAAACAGTCATTTTACACCAGTGGTGGGCTAAGTATTGGAGGCAATTCTGAGAGACAGGATTCCAATTACTTAGAAAACGATATTTGATTAGAGATAGTCAGCATGGTTTTTTGAGGAGCAGATCATGCCTCGCAAACCTTATTGAATTCTTTGAAGATGTGAAAAAAACACATTGATGAAGGTAGACCAGTAGATGTGGTGAACAAGAATTTTAGAAAGGCATTTGATAAGAATCCCCATTGTAGGCGCATTTAGGAAGTAAAGAGGCATGGGAAGCAGGGAAATTTGGCTCTCTGGATGCAGGCGTGTCTGGCCCAGAGAAGGCAGAGGATGGTAACAGATGGAAAGTATTCAACCTGGAGCTCAGTGACCAATGGTGTTCCACAGGATCGGCTCTAGGACCTGTGCTCTTTGCGATTTTTATAAATGACTTTGCTGAGGATGTGCAATGGTTGCTTAGTAAGGTTGCCAATGACATGAAGGTTGATGGAGTTGTGAATAGTCTGGAGGGATGCTGTAGTTTACAACAGGACTTTGACAGGATGCAGAGCAGGGCTGAAAAGTGTCAGATTGAGTTCAAACTTAAAAAGTGTGAAGTGATTTATTTTGGAAGGTTTCATTTGCATACAGAATAGAGGCTTAAAGGCAGAATTCTCAGCAATGTGGAGGAACAGAGGTATCTTGGGGTTCATGTCAATAGATCTCACAAAGTTACCACCAAGTTGATAGGGTTTTTAAGAACCTAATGATCTGTTGACTTTCATTATCAGGGGGATTGAGATTAAGAGCGGCGAGGTTAATGCTGAGCTGTATAAAGCTGTGGTTCAACCACACTTGGAATATTGTGTTCAGTTCTGGTTGCCTCATTATTGGAAACATGTGGAAGCCTCAGAGATTGTGCAGAGGAGATTTACCAGGATGCTACCAGACTGGAGGACATGTCTTAGGAAGAAAGTTTGAGGAAACTAGGACTTTTCTCCTTGTAGCGACAAAAAATGACAGCTGACTTGATAGAGGTGTACACGATGTTCAGAGACAAAGATTGGATAGCCAGAGTCTTTTCAACAAGGGGCGTAATTTTAAGGTGATTGGATGAATGTTTCGGGGGGATGCCAGAGGTATGTTCATTACACAGAGAGTGGTGGGGACAGAGTGCACCACCAGTGATGGTAGTAGAGTCAGATACATTAGAAAGAATTAAGAGGACCCTTGGATAGGCACATGGAAGTTAGGGCATTGAAGGTTATGTAGGATAGTCTGATCTTAGAGTAGGATAAAAGGCCGACAAAACATTGAGGGCTGAAGGGCTCTTGCTGTGCAGTACTGTTCTATATCCCAAGTTTCACTCAGCTTGTAGATTCTCATCAGTTGGTGAAAGTGTGAGGGAGTGAGGTGTGTGAGGGAATGAGGTGTGTGAGGTCAGGACATATACACTTAATGGTAAGGTCCTGCGGGGTGTTCCTGATCAAAGAGACCTTGGAATCCAGGTTCATAGTTCATTGAAAGTAGAATCGCAGGTAGTTAGGATAGTGAAGAAGGCATTTGGTATGCTTGCCTTTACTGGCCAGTGCTTTGACTGTATGAATTGGGAGGTCACGTTGCTGCTGTACAGCACCTAGTTTGGCCACTTTTGCCGTACTGCATTCAATTCTCGTTTCCCTCCTATAGGAAATATATTGTGAAACTTGAAGGGAGTCAGAAAAGATTTACCAGGATCTTGCCAGGATTTGAGCTATAGGGAGAGGGTGAGCAGGTTGGGGTGATTTTTCCTGGAGCGTGAGGGGCATGTATAGGATGAATCGCCAAGTTCTTTTCTCCAAAACTAGAGGGCATGGATTTCCGGTGAGAGGGGTAAGATTTAAAAATGACCTAAGAGCAACTTTTTCCAACAGAGGGTGGTGCATGTGTGGAAAAATGTGCCAGTGGAGGTGGTGGAGGCTGTTACACTTACAACATTTAAATTACATTTGAATGGGTACATGAAGAGGAAGGGTTTACATTGATATGGGCCAAATGTTGGCAAAAAGGACTCGCTTAATTTGGGTTATCTGATTGGCATTGACAAGTTAGACTGAAGGGTCTGTTTCCGTGCTGCATATCTCCAAGACTCTATGACTCTGTCTGACCTCACTCCAGTATCCCATTAATTATTCATTCCCGGAAATACCAGTTAATGTTGTGAGATGCTATCGTAATGTCTTCACTTCAGCATTCGGAAACCTGTGAACACATCCTCCTATAACACTGTATCTGGGTCTCTCGCCCTCTGTCTATTTCCCAAATCCCTACCATTAGTTGCTATTTAAACTATTGGTATTTAAACCATGACATCCAATTTTAATTGTCCAGTTTTAATTTGAATAACTGTCCCATATCTTCCTCTTGCCTTGAATGTTGCTCACCCGAGAGAATCAGCTTCCAACATTAAGAAGCTTAGAAACAATGTTCAAAATACATAGCTTGCATTTTCTTTGACTTCCCAGTATCCTACCCTGTGCTCCATGTTGGATAGTGGGGCTTCAGCAGTTTTCAGGCACATCTTTGTAACTTGCTCTGTGCGTATCCATTGAAGGCTTGTATTAATCACTCGCTGCTGATCGTGTGCTCAGTAACATGAGGAATCCCCTCAACTGTTACTGATTCAGACCAGGCTTCCTATTTGTATTTAAGTGTCATTTGACTTAACTCTAGTTTTGGTACATTTGTGGAAATGTTGAGGACGGTTTCCTGGAGGCTGTGCTTTAAGCTGCTGTGGGACATTCAGGAAGACCAGACGCTTTGCTGACCTACACTGGATGGGTCATACAGGCTGCAGTTAGGACATCTGGGTCGGCAACATGAACAACGAATGGAGAGGAGGCTGCAGAGAGGAGAATGAGGAAATCAGAATCAGATCAGCCGTGGTCTTAGAGAATGTTGAAGCAGGATTGAATGACTCGCTCATGTAACTTATTCGGATATTTCTGTCAGTAACAAGACAATTCCCCTTCTCTCCCAGTGACCCATACTGATGGGACGTGAGTCACCTCCTTGTATTCCTGCGTAACAGGATCCTGAGGCCTCACTCGCCCCCTGATTTCCCCCTGTCCCAGTTGAGTGACTCCCTCCTATTCCTATGTCCCAGTATCGAGCAGTTGAGTGACTCCCTCCTGTTCCCGTTTCCCAGTCTCGAGCAGTTGAGTGACTGTCTCCTGTTCCTGTTGTCCAGTCTCGAGCAGTTGAGTGACTCCCTCCTGTTCCTGTGTCCCAGTCTCGAGCAGTTGAATGACTGCCTTCTGTTTCTCCATGTTTCTGAGCAGCAGTTTTAATGCTCTGAATAATGTCTCAAGGTTATGCAAGGACTTGATATCAGGGCATTTCAATCTGGAAGCAGCATTACAGGAAGGTATCTAGAAACTTCCCCACCAGACATCTTTTTGCAGCTGGTCTGTTATTTTATCCCTGTCCCCAAAAGAAACAGGGAAAAACATATACAATCCAGCAGTGCTCCGGCAATGCTCTCACATACAGGGAAGAAAGATTAAAAAGATTGAAAGATTTATAATCGATCTCTCAGCAAACCTTATCCATTGCATTCAATTTGAGTAGATTCTCCCTTTCATTGTGATATGTAACATGATGTGTGGAATTGGTTAACTGAATCTGTTTGTTTGGTGATTGTGATTATTGTCAGTCTCCGTGAATTATAATTAACCCAGTGGAGGGTGTCCATCTTCTAATGATAAATGAGCTCTGTTCAATATGGCATCCCATGGTATGAGTGGGAGCAACACGGACAGCACTAACAGGGATCAGCAGCTCCAGAGAGAAGGGTAATAGATATCAGAATCTGAGCACATTAAACTGGAATGTTCCAACAATGGATTAGAATCTGAAAACAATAAACTGGAATGTTCCAACAATAGACTGGAGTTCATCCGGTTATGTTTCAATTCTTTCTGCATATTATTGGTGGCCATTATCACCGCGGATCAAATATGCACTTTACATTATTCAATATTTTTATTATCCTATCCTGGCTATTGTTGGTGTCCCTGGTAAGTTTCACTTTCCATTTATTATTTGCATTAACAATGTGCGACTGTATTACTCTCCTTTTCAATTACTCTATTCTGTAAACAGTCACTCTCCAAACCATCAGGAACAACAACAGTGAACTTCCTTCATTCTTTCTCTCCTTCTTTAGTTCTGACACTGCGCCTTGTGGGGTGAACTACTCAATTTCAACTGTGAACCAGGATTCATTGTATCACTGCACTTGCTATTTAAATATTGAAAGTTTGGAGGACATTATCTTCTGTTCTGGATACGAATTCCATTTCCTTCCTCTGACTCCACCTTACCCCTGGTCAATAATTGAGACTGAAACAGACGAGCCACATCTTTGGTGATCCTTTTAGCAACGAGCTGATTACAGACACCATACCCTGATCATTTCTAATATTAACTATCAACACCCCTGCAGAATATACTTCACTGGTTCATCCCATCTGCTACTTTAACTGTGAGCTATGAAATACAGTCTTAATGAAGCCAATAATCTGCTGCTGACTCTCCCAGCTTCAAACCTGCCAAAGCAAATCTGAGTCTAATACTCCATGGCTTGTATCTAAACGCAGACCAAAATCCCATCATTCGTGTACGGATTGATTTATTTTGTTTTTGGCTCTGGCAATGCCTTTCCTTTAATATTCACAAGCACGTTGTCACCTCTGTCTATGACTCTGTTCTCAGTCTCCCTCTGTTAATTACCCAAACCTCTGTCAGTTGTTCACATTTAATCTGATTTCCTCCAAGTCTCTTCTCTCTCAAACAACAATTGTCATATCTACTGTCGCCAATGCACACACCCACACACACATACACACACGCGCACACACGCATACACGCACACACACCCATCCACACACGTGCACACACGCATATACACACCCACCCACACACACATACACACACGCACGTGCACACACACACACACACACCCACACACACATACACACATGCGCGTGCACACACACACAAACACACACACACACATATACACACACACAAAAAAAATCTCTCGCCTTATACTGGGGCGGGGAGATGCAGAACCATACATTTGTCACTCACTGCATGGGTTGCAAAACTTCCTGTGCAAGACTTCTATGCATGCACGTCTAGTAGCAATATACTGGCAAAGATTTGCCAGGCTCCCCATGCCAGGCAGGTATTCGAGTTTATAGTGTAGTCCACTTGCATGGTCTGCACAGCTCTCCAATCTGGCTAGTACCTTGTCCCAGTTTATGGTGTCTGGGATGGTTCTGTGAGGCAGATTCAGAATTTGATGTAACTACCATTTCAACTGATCTGGCAATAATTTCACAATAATCTGGCTATAATGAATGTTTCCATTCTTGTGATTGGACCCCCATTGCCTCACTTTTCCAATTACTCCCACTCCCCTGTCTCCTTATCCATATTTTCACTACATGGTATCAGTTAATTCATTGTTTGTTTTCCTGTACCTTTCCCCTAGTGTTGTTTTGTGGCTCCCGAATGTATCGAGTGTTGATATTGTGAAGCTCAGAAACAATGAAATGGTCTGTGGGGGGCTGTTGTTCCATGTTGTGTAGTGGGGCCCAGCAGCTTTGAGACATGCCTTTGAAACTTGATCTGTGCCTGTCCACTGAAAGTCTGTTTGTCCCTCTCAGATGATCATGTGGTCAGTAACATGAGGAGGCACCTGGGGTATTATTGTAAAGGACCAGGCGGCTTACTTGTAGTTGAGGGCTTCTGACTGACTCCTGTTACTGAAACGTTATTGGAGGTGCTGCAGATGGTTCGCTGGAGGTTTTGCTGTGTACTGACTCAGACATTCAGGGAGACCTGAGGATTTGGTGACCCAACTCTGGATGGAGCAGCGGGAGTGTAGTGACAGCATCTGGGTCTGTAACATGAACAACAAATGGAGCAGAGGCTGCAGAGAGGGGAAGCTCTGAAATCATGGTGTGCGTGTGTGTGGGGAAGTGGATCTGCCAAATCTGTCTGTGTTTTAACAAGGATACATGCATCCTCTCACTCTCTCCCTTAAATACACCCATACAGTCTCTCCCTCTCCTCCCCGCACACAAACACACTCCCCCTCTCTCACATGCACATACATACATGCACTCACACACACACTCCCCTCTCTCACATGCACACGCCCACACTCCCCCTCTCAGACGCAGGCACACCCTGTCTCTCTCCCCCTCACGCAGACACTCCACCTCGCTCTCAAATACACATATCTACGTATACGCAAACACACATGTACACGCTCACACATAAATCTGGGCTGAATTTGCACTTGCCAATTTGTATTTGCAAATACATTATGTTTTGTCAAAATATACAATTTGTATACAGTCAGTCAATGCGGTATTTTATAAACTCTTACTTTGGGCATAAACCCAGCCTGACTCCAGGTGAAGACACAGACTCCAAACAAGACCTCACCATAAAGTATATTGCCTGACCGGAGGGGTCACCTCATTTACATCGATAATACCTGAAGGTGTCTCCAGGCAGTGACTTGAAATAAATTCTCGGATTTACATATTAATCAATCAAAACCTTATTCTCGATTCTAACCGATTAAAGATTAGGAGCCGTCTTCGATGTGTTCAATTCATGCACATAAGCTGTACAACCTTTAGATCTTTCCTCATAAATTCTGTTTCTAAGATCTTCTCTCTCTAACACCTGATGAAGGAGCAGCGCTTTGGAAACTTGTGTTTTTAAATAAACCCGTTGGACTATAACCTGGTGCCGTGTGATGTTTGACCTTGTCCAACCCAGTCCAAAGCCAACACTTCCATATCATGGTTTCTATTGGTTAGCCAATATTTTCTCCAAGCAAATAAATTTTCCTAGCCCCATGTGCTCTTGTATTTGATATTAATCTTTTGTCAGGCACTTTATGCATTGCCTTCTGAAAGTCCAGATATAATACATCATTCGGATCCCATTTGTTCACCTTGTTTGTCGCATTTAAAAAAAAGTTAGACAAATCATTCAAACATGATTTTCTTTTAATAAAACCATGTCGACTGTGATGGATTGTGATTTTACTTTGAGAGTCTCCTGTTAATTTCTTAATAACAGAAATAAACAATGTGCCTTCATCCCAATTGTTTACTCATAGTTTTTCATTCTCGAGTGAAGTTGGTTACTGTCTGTGTGGAGTTTGCACATTCTCCCTGTGCCTGCAAGTGTTACCATCGGGTACTCCAGTTTCTTCCCACAGTCCCAAGTTGTGCAGGTTAAGTGGATTGGTCATGGAAAATGTCAGGTGTGCAGAGATTGTGCTGGGGGGATTGGGGTTTGTATGGGATGGTTTTCAGTGTATCAGTGTGGAGGCGATGGGTCAAATGGTCTGTTTCTACACTATAGCGATTCTATGAATAACACGTTTGTTGCAGAAATCATTTGAGGTATGAATCTGAGTTAATTCCAATGTTGTTTCCTCAATGAGGAGATGGAAGGTAAGCACATTACTCCAGATGTGATCTCACTAACTTCCTGTACAGCAGCAGCAACACATTACCAGCCTGCTGTAATGTTCCCACTAAGATTAGAGCAGGCTCAGCTGTCTGGGGGAATACACAGCATTGTAGAACTGGTGTGTTGACCTCCATTTCAAAGGGATTTGAGTCCAGGAGTAAGTGTGTCTTACTACAGCCCTACATGGCCTTGGTGAGACCCTATCTCGAATATTATGGGACATTGTGTGCAGTTTTGGTCTCCTTCCCGCAGAAAGGCTTGTTGTGGGAGCTGAGTTGAGTTGACTGGGCCTGTGTTCCATCGGGTTTAGGAAAATGGCTGAACTATGCACGTCTCCGACATGGCGAGACAGTACGGAAGCAAGGATAATAATTCCCCTGACTGGGATGGCTAAAACAAGGGGCGACATCATTAGGTACAGACAGGCCAAAGTGCATTGAGATTAGAATAAATATTTGAACTCAGACACCGATGAACCTGGGGAATCTTCGACCACATTAGGTAGTGGAAGCCGTGGCGCTGAATATACACAAGGATTTCTAGACACTAAAGGAATGGGAAGAGAGCAGGAGTATGGTGTGGAGATAGAGGATCAGCGATCATTACAGGTAGTTCTCCGATTATGTGGTAACTGCATTCCTGTAGAACACCATATTATAGAAAATGGAGCAAGATAAATCAGGGGACCAATTCGAAAAAGAGGGTAAGCAGTAAAGATCAAAACAAAAACAATAGCCTAATACAAATGATAGCACAGTCTACACAAATCTTTAAAACATACATTGTAATGAATTAGTACAGTAAATGTAACAAATTAATACCACGGTCTCTGACTACAGCACTGTACATTTCACCAAGCTCTTCACCAGAAAGTGCATGAGCTGACTGACCACGTGATGCCCATGCAGAATTCCAGTTCTTTCCAAGATTCTCCCACAGTTCGAAATAAAGTTCCTTCTAAACGTAGACTACAAATCCCACTTTCAAGCTCAAGTTCAAGGCTTGCAGAGTGGATTACATTCCTGTTTTAGATGAACTCGCTGAGGGTGCATTTTGCAGACAGTGGATCCTGAGGCTGAGTTTTGCTGTTCAGCGGGTGCCTGAGATGGAATCACGTCACAGTGAGCGGGAGCTCACTTTATGAAGAAGGGTGTGCAATGAAGGAAGTCCAGTGTGTTGAATGACCTACTCCTATCCCGATGTTTCTGTGCAGTCTGTGGAAAAGCTCTGGAAATGTTGCCACCAGCTCTCAGATGTTAGGAAGGAGGCCTCCGCAGGATCAACAGGACTGTATTTCCCGTTCTGATACTGAGGCTGGAGTCGGGTGTCCTGTCCGGTTTTATCCTTTTGAGACCTTGGAGCAGTTTGATATAATTGAGTGTCTTGTTTAGCCATTTCCGAGACCATTGAATAATTTATCACATATCTGTGCATCTGGAGTCACTTTGAGGCCAGACCAGGAAAGCAATGGCGATTCACTTTGTGAAATTGCATTGGGGAAGGAAATTGATGTTTACAATCGACTTTTGCTTCAAGGTCACTATTACTGACACCAGATTTTAGATCTCGATATTTTATTAATTGTTTTTAACTTCCACCAGCTGCCAGAGCATTAACCTGGTCTGGATTAGTAATCCAATGACATTTCCACAACAGCACCATCTCCACATAGGGACCAATCGGAAACCACACTGAGCGGGTTATTTCTGTGCTCGTTGCCAGCTCTGTCAAAAAGAACTCCCACCAATTTGGCTTTTATGATGGGATTGACGGGGTGGTAATTGGTCAGATTGTAAATAATGCTCACTTGGGGAACTGAACATAGTTCCACATTGCCAGAGAGATGTCAGAGTTGGAGCTGGAATGAAACAGCTTCCCCAGAGACACGGCTTGTTGTGCAGCACAAGTCTTCAGTCCTATTGCAGGAATGGTGTCAGGGCCTATTGTCTTTGTCATACCTACTATGTTCAGCTGTTTCTGCATGTCACGTACAGCGAATAAAATTGGTTGATGACTGGCATCTGTGATTCTGTGGGAATCATGACGAGAGTGAGGTGGATCATCAACTCAACACTTCTGGCTGAGGACCGTGAAGTTCCTTATCTCTTACACTGATGTAAGGGCTATTCTGTTAAGTAGGATGAGGATATTTGTGGAGTCCTCTCCTCCATTGAGTTGTTTAATTGTCCATCGACATTCATGTCTGGATGCGGCAGGACTGCAGAGCTTCGATATGATTGGCTAGTCTCGGGATCATTTCGCACTCTGTGTCAGATGTTAGTTCTGCTGTTTGGAATGTAACCAGTCAAGTGCAGTACCTTTAATGGGTTGTTATCAGGATTCGGTACAAATAGTTCTGACCCTGACATGGTCACCCACACTCGTCACTGAACCATAGATTGGCTTGATGGTAATGGTAGACTGAGCGTTGTCCTGGGGAAAAAGTTACTTATTTTGATTGAATACAATTCTGCTGCTGCTGTGATTCTACAGTACCACATGAATGCCCAGTTTGAGCTCCAATATGTACAATTAAATTCTACTGACTATCCCCCTGTACACACCAAGACCCATTCACCCTTCAGCCCTATACTTAGTGACCTAACCTGATTTCTGACGTGGTAACACTTCCATTTTCATATTCTCATTCTACTCAGGGTTCTCCCTGGTGTCACGCCTCCAATTTGTTACATTACTCAAACCTTTAACATGTTTATCTGAATCGTATCCATTCCTGTCATGCCATCATCTGAGTTTGAAGTGAATGTGTTCCCCTCTGTTTCTCTCCCTCATCATGATTAAGAGCTCTGTAGTCTCCGTGGTGTCACCCTTATGTATTTTCAGAACCAATGTATGTGTGCACCTTGTGTTATTGTTTACTTCCCTGTGTCAGATGCTCTGCATTGGACGAGACGTTTGAGCAGCTTTGACACACACCAGTGGAACCTGTTCAAAAACAGAAATTGCTGAAGAAACTAAGCTGGTCTGGCAGCATCTTGTGGCGTGAAAGCAGAGTTAATCTTTCGGGTGCAGTGACCCTTCCAGAATGCTCCTAATTTATCCAGCAATATCTGTATTTTTATTTCCAGTGCCCATTCATTTCTGGAGAAATTCACCAGGTGTGGCAGCATCTGCAGAGACAAAGAAACAGAGTTAACGTTTCAAGTCCAGTGTGACACTTCTTCAGAACTGAAATGGATTGAAAACTGAGCTTTTAAATCCCTTGACGGAGTTGGGGAGTGGGTGACGGGGAAATGAGAGTGTTGCAAAATATAAACGAGCTTTGAGGAGTGGTGAACGAGAAGATGATGTGAAATGGATTTAAATTAAGATGTGAATGGGGGAGAGGGCTTCTCTCCATTGAGTGCAAGATAAAGAAGACACAACCACACAAGGTCATGGGGAGACCAGGAGGGAGACTGTATGAAAAATGGAGAACTGCCATAATAAGGTCAGTCTGTGTAGTTATGGAATTGTATATAAGCCTCTACAGGCTGTAACATACCAAAGTGTAAAGTGAGGGTTCTGTAAAGTGAGCTTGGGTTGTGCTGCATTGGAACACTGCAGCAGCCCAGGACTGAAATGATAGTATGATAGCAAGGTAGGTTATTGAAATGGGAGGCAATGAGAGGGTCAGGGGCATTCCTACAGACATAGTGGGAGTGTTCCTCAAAGCAATCTCTTCTTTGGTTCCCTCCAGTGTAAAGGAGACTGCATTCGAGCAGGAATGATAAGAGACTGTTTGGAAAAAGTACAAGTGAAATGCTGCTTCACCTGGAAGGTGCGATTGGGGCCTTGGACAGTGAGAGGGAATAGATGAATGGGCAAGTGTTGCAGCTTGTGCAATTGCATGGGAAGGTGCCATGGGAGGAGTGGGGAAGCGTTCGGGATGATGGAGGGTCACAGAGGGAACGGTCCTTGTGAAATACTGAAAGTGGATGGGAGGGGAAGAAGTGTTTGATGGTGCTGTCCTGCTAGAAGTGGTGGAAGTGACGGAGGATGATTCTGTGAATGTGGATTCGAGTGCAGTAGGAAGTGAGGACAAGGGAGGTCAATCTTTGCTCTGGGAAGGAGGGGACAGAGTAAGGGGAGAAGCGAGGGAGATTGGACAGTCACAGCTGAAGGATCGGTCCATCAGAGTCAGAGGATTTCTTGTTTGAGAGAAAAGGTGGTAATGTATTAAGCTTCCCACTGGAATGTTGCGTAATCGAACAGAAATGATAGAGCCAGAGAAACTTTGAGAATGGCGTCACTCTCAGCTGATCATGTGTTCAGCCACATGCGGAGGTCCCCCCAAAATGATTGAAAAGAGCAAGGCATTTCAATTGTGGAGTTATGTCTTATATCTGGTCAAATACAGAATGTGAAAAAACACACAGTTGAAGGTCAGTGGATGTGTGGGGGAGACATGTAAGCAGATACTTCATAACGCTCAGCAATGATGGACTCTGGTCAAAAAAAAGATGGTATGACGATGAGAAGATGAACCACCCATGATGCATTTAGGCTGTGAAGGATCATTAATCAATCACAAGCTAACGAATTCAGATTGGTGAGCTCTCGCATCGGCCACATTTGGGATGTTTAGTTTTGGAACCAGAAGCAGTTAGTATAAAGCAAAATATAAACCAAAATATTCCAAAACTGGCAAGAAATTTTTTTTAAAAAACTAGCCGCAATTTTTTTTTTCAAATCGATTTGAAAAAAAACGTTGATGATGTGTGTGAGACCCTTGGAAGAAAGGAAGGAAATTATATGTGGGACACCTGTAGGATGTGACTGGGAAATTGGTTTCAGGGAGCAGGCAGAGAATTTAAAACAGTATTTTACATCGTTCCTCACAGGGGAAGTCAAAATGAGTTTCAATATTATAAACAAAATTGTAGTCGGATGGAAATGCTTGCACTGTGTCTAACAAAACGAACAAGGCTTTTCTCAAACAGATAAGAGCAAGGGTAAACAAGTCATCAGCAATTCATAGCTGTCTTTAATAGAAGTGGTTACAGAGTGACTGGTGGCATGGTGTGGAATATTCCATACCTCTCTGGATTACTGGAGTGTTCCAGCAAAACTGGAGAATCTCCAAAGTGGCGTCTGTCTTCAAGAAGAGATGATTCTTCAAAAGTTTAGGTGCTACCTTTATCTGAATAATGGAATATATTTGAGATGCTTAATGATCTCATGATGCACTTTCACCCTGAGTACTAAAAAAACCACTCAGCTCCTTCCTCTGATGTGTTACACACTGGGGGACGAACATTTTGCTTAAGTTGGTAATTATTTTGAAAATTATCTGGAACATTGTACAAATGACATCATCCAGAGAATTGTAGAAACAGCATTCTCTAGAACATTATCTAAACATGTAGGGGCATTGCGTAGGTGAGACAGAGAGAGAGAGAGAGAAGGTGCTGCACGCAGTAGTGAGAGTGATGGAGCTTTATTCGGGGAAGGGTGCTATGACAGACATTCAGTGAGTGTGAGGGAGCAGAGAGAATACGGCGACCTTTATCCTGCCAGAGCGGGGAAGGTTATTGATGCTTGTCCTGTGTTGCTGGATATTTCTTGAGTCCGCAGATATTGCACTGAGCTGGGTGGTGAGCTCACACCATACTCGGTGGGTCTGGTGGTGTGGCCCCCTCTGGGAAGAGAAGTGTGCTCCTTTGTGCTAGCCCATCCACCAGAACCTCTGTGTCCCTGTCGACAAACCGTGGTGTAATTGCCCCTTATCTGCCATGCTCGGGGTAAACTGTGCAAGGTAGCTCCGAACTGAGAAAGCTCAAGAGTGTGCCCATTGGCCTTTTAAAGTTGGAACCAATGTCAGGTATCATGGAATATCCAGGGACATCTGGGTGATGGTGAGTACCTCCAGCAATGATGGGTGGGAGAATCGGGCTGGTGTTGATTGAGAGGGACACCGTGGGGTGGGGTGCGTGTTAATGAGGTGCGTTCGATAAGATAGCACCAGGAAACTAACTCCACCTCGTACAGACAATCCCTCTGTCACACTCAATGAAAATGGCACTGAGACAAATTATTATTACATTCAGCCTAACGAGATCGAGACTGTGCTGGCCCTGCTCCCAGTTATCCAACTGCAGAACAAATACTCATCCAAAACTCTCCACCATCTTAACTAACAGCAATATCCTGTTCACCCATCATTCATGGAATCGGTGGCCCATATTGCAAGATATTTTCGAAAAGTTTTCATTTCACAGTTTTTAAATCTACCATCAGATACTTCTCTGAAATTCTCTCTCAATCTCCCCCTTCTTTTGCCAAGCTCCTCCCATTTGACAGCATTTCAGCTGATTTATGGCCGCTTTCTGGCAGTGAGTTTCACGCCCGTAGCACCCCCTTGTCATGGCACAATGGAGATATGGAGCTGCAAATAGATGGGAGCTGCACATTCTGTCACTTTCAACATGGGCTGCAAGTTTCCCCATGTACAGCAATCATCTAACACAGTGTTACTCAGCAATGCAGTGGTTAGTGTAGAGAGCTGTGCATGCTGGGAAGGTAACTGCTCTAGATTAACAGATAATTTCATTGCTATTCACAGCAGAGCTCCCCATGCATGTTTATGGAACAATGCACTTGTGTGCTCTGCAGGTTTATATATCAATGGACCTTTAGACATGTAAGAAGTGGACTGGTGAGCTCTGAACATTGTTCAATCCTGGACGTATTGCAAAGCAATACACTGGTCTGGTTTACCCTTAATGATGAACATATATCTTATCAGTAAAACGTGAATATCTGTCGCTCTTTTATTGGAAATGGAGATCGTGACTTGGGCCGAACATGTTTTTAAAAATATTTTAAAGCTAAATGTGAGGTGCTGTGTTTCAGATACAATTCACTTGTTCACGATATTCAAATTAAGCAAAACACAATTTATTCAAACACTGTTTGGCTGCAAATACCACAAGGAATAGACAGTATCTACACTGTCTATGGCACTATAGAAGCCTCTCAAAAATGCCTAACCCCACCTAAGCATTTAAATTATGGTATGATAAATATCAAATTAAACATAAATAAATCAAACGAAAGTATGCAGCAGGCCTGGTGATCAGACACAGATGGTCTCGGGACCCCAGCAATTTCTACCTTGCCAAAACACAGTAGAATCATCAAGTGTGTGAAGGGAAAGCATCATCTCTCTTCCTCACCTCTTCTTTTACAACTGGAGATGTGCCATTAACCCAATAGTCAGCGATGTCAACATCCCACCCACACCAAGTATTATTGTGTTATATCAGGGTTATGAAAGAAGTTAACTGGAGCTGTTTGTTCAGTGACTGTGATTAATATCAGTCTTCCTGGATCTAACTGGGTCACTAGAGGCTTTACCTCCTCCAGAATTAGGGGATTCTTTCAACTTGTTATGCCATAGTATTTGGGGCAGAGTAATCCTCAACAAGATTGGGATCAGCAGCAACAGAGAGAGAGGGAGAGATCAGAATCTGAAAACATTAGAATGTTCCAACAATGGATCAGAGTCTGAGAACATTAGACCGGAATGTCCCAACAATGGACAAGAATTTATCGCTGGGTCTTCAGGGGCTTTCTTGGGATTGGGCATGGTTACAGTTGCGGATAGAAGCCGTACGCATGATTATTCAAGCTGGGTACTATCCCATCCTCGCTATTATTGGTGTTCCTGGTAAGCCTATCTCTGGCAATTCTATCAACGATGGTGAAGGTTATTGTTATGCCAGTTAATTATATTTAACAAATATATGAACTTGCAGTCACAAATTCCACTTCCTTTGCATGCATTTCCAAACTCCTTACTCACAAACATCTAAGAAGAGCCAAGACTGTTTGGAACCTTGAATCTCCTTTTTGCCCTGAACTGTTTTACGTCTCTTTATTCTCTCTGTAATCAAATCTGCCAATACCAACCTCCCTAATAACCCCAGTCTCCAGCTATGCCTCAGTGCCGTTGCTAAATTGCCTATCATCTACCCTGTCGTTAATGACAGATTTTACGGCTCCAATTCTCTTCTGACCACTCTTCCAGTTACAAATATTTTGACTACAAGCTTCTCCTTGTCTCTACAGTTACTTCACAACAGGAACTCTGTATCAGAGTAGTAGTGTCGCTGACCATGTAATTCAGAGGCATAGGTTGTTACTCTAAAATCATTGTTTGAAATCCTACCACAGCTGATGTCAAAACTTAAATTCGAATGACAAAAATTGGAATTAAACCTGATTTCATTCATGGCAAACATAAACCATCAGTATTTCTTTTCTTATTTTAATGACAACCTTTGGTAAAGAAAGTTAAAATTTTTGCCCTGTTTGGACAAAGTGTGATTTCAGACCCACAACAGTGTAGCTGGCTTCTGTTAGATTCTGGAAAGGATCCTGCAGACTGGAAAGCAGCTGTTGTCAACTGAAATATTTAAAACAGGATGGAGAGGGCAAACACAAAACTAAATAGATTGATATCAACTGTGAGAAAAATATTGTAATCTTTTATAAGGAATATGACAACTAGACACTTGGAGAATAGTGTTGAAAATGTGTTGCTGGCAAAGCGCAGCAGGTCAGGCAGCATCCAAGGAGCAGGAGAATCGACGTTTCAGGCATGAGCCCTTCTTCAGGAAAGGCTCCTGAAAAAGGGCTCATGCCCGAAACGTCGATTCTCCTGCTCCTTGGATGCTGCCTGACCTGTTGCGCTTTTCCAGCAACACATTTTCAACTCTGATCTCCAGAATCTGCAGTCTTCACATTCTCCTACTTGGTATAGTTGGCCTAGATTCAGGAAAGGGAAATGATCTTTGATAAACTTGCTGGAATTTGTGGAGATTGTCCGCTGTGACATCGACAATTGAGAACCAATGGAAATGGAGTATTTAAATTTCCAGCAGGCGTTTGATATAGTTGAATACGGTTGAGTGGGAAATGTTAACTTCCTTGCATATGTAAGTGTGAAATATATACCATATGGATTAAAAAGTGAATATTGGAGACAATGAAGAAAGTAGGATTTTTCTCTGGACTGAAGGCTTGTTGGGTATCAGAAGGATCAATGTTTGGACAATAGTTGTTCACAAGCTATAAAAACTGAATCAGATGTGAATAAATATCTTCATTCACAATTATGTTTTTTCAATGGTGAGAGATCAGGAAGTGCTGTTGTTGAAAAGGACCTGGATGACCTTGGTCATAAGTCACCAATAGAATTCTTACATTGAAGGAAGTCAGTGATATGTGGCTCTTCATGCAAAATGATTGAAGTACCAGAGTTGGTATATCTTTCCCAATGGTAGTGTTCCGTTTTGAAAATTCATGTTGCATTGTGTATAGATTTGGTCTGTCTTATAAATAATGATCTCTTTGTCACAGAGAGAGTGCAAAGGAGTTTCACCAGACTAAACCCTGGCATGATGATACCATGAATAGAGAGTGAAGGTATAATGTGTATGATTTGTAGCGCTGTGAGAGAATAAGAAGTTTGAAACTTGATTTCTACGGACGGACAGTCATTACATCCCAAAATTCCACACTATTCATTGGATGTTTGATTCCCAAAAGTTTATATGCCTCTTCAGAACCCCCATTTCGATTGACAGATAGGTACAGGCTCTAAAGGAACTCTGGGCACTTGAATGCACAGTTACTGTGTGACACTGTATTGAATGGCACTTTGTACACAATCCTGACAGCACTCACAATACCTTATTCTGAAAGAGTTAACAATTCTGCACCAGCTTCTGACATCCATAGAGACCATGGGTCTGCTTTCTTGAAGATAGAAGACGCTTGGAAAATGGTTAATAAAGTTGGCGTCATTCCTACTACCAGAAAACCATGTTAAAGTAGAACATAGGTAGCATGAGTAATTAAGCCATATGGACCATCTGTTCAGTCACTGCTCCGTTTGTTTGTGATGTTGGAGCATCTCTGATACCTTCCCGTTCCTGTATTAGTGACTTGAGAAGCTGAATGACGTCTTCCTGTTCCTTTGTAAGTGACTCCAGACGTGAAATGATCTCTTTCTGATCCCGTGTAAGTGACGTGTGGGAGTGAGCAGATTCATTTTCTTCTTGCGTAATAGGCAGGAGGGATGGAATGAGTTACCACACATCCTGTCCAATAATTTGTTGGGCTAAATAACTTCCCCATATTCTTGGGAACCCAGATTGTGGTGCTGAACGACCACCTCCGTTTACTGTGGAAATGTGCAGTGTCTGCCATTGCTGTTACATGAAGTTACCCAGGCTTTAACAGTTTGATCTTGAATAGTATCCCATTCTAGGTGCACATGGACATTGACTACTTCAAGAGCTGAGTAGGAACAACTTGTTCTGAACATGTTGTAAACTTCTGCAAATATCCCCATTTCTGCTCAGTTTGGACTCAATGGGCTGAATGGGCTCCTCCCAAACTGTAGGTACTCTGTAATGACTGACTGGAGATGCCTGGGCTAAGGGAGCTATCCTGAGGATCTCCTACACCTGGTTCCCACGGCTAAGATGATTGATGTCCGGCGGTGATAACCATCTTCCCTTGTGCTGTGAATGACTCCAAACAATGGAGAGGTCACAATCGATTCTCATTAAGTGTGATTTTGCTTAGGCTCCTTGATGTCGTCCTCAGTCAAATTTTGCTTTGAGTTCAGGGCCAGTCTCTCTGGCGGAGCCCATGTGTTCCCTCATTTTTTTCATATCAATAGGTTTTGGTGTAGAAGCAGAGAATGTTTTCTTCAAACAGAGGGTAGTGAATGTCAGGAATTCTCTTACACAGAGAGTTAGGGGAGCGAGATCACTGAAAGCGTCCAATGGTGTTCTGCAGGGATCAGTCCTTGGACCTCTGCTCGTTGCAACTTTTATAAATGACTTGGATGACGAAGTGGAAAGTTTGGTTAGCAAGTTTGCTGATAACACGAAGGTTTATAGAGTGGAACATTTCGTGGGGGGCTGTTGGAAGTTGCCATGGGACATTGACATAATGCCGAGCTGGGCTAAAAAGGGACAGATGGAGTTCAAATTTGAAAAGTGTGAAGTGATTACCTCTGTAAGCTTGAATTTGAATGCAGAATACAGGGTTATAGACAGGATTCTTGTTAGTGTGGAGGAATAGATGGATCTTGGGTTCCATGTCCTTACAGCCTTTAAAGTTACGACTTAAATTGACTGGGTTGTTAAGAAGGCGAATGGTGTGTTAGCTTTCATTAACAGGGGGATTGATTTTAAGAGCCGCAAGGTTATGTTGCAGATCTATCGAGCCTTGGTTAGACCACACTTGACATATTGTATCCAGTTCTGGTCATCCAGTTATAGGAAGGATATGGAAAATTTAGAAAAGGTGCAGAGGAAATTTATCAAAATGCTGCCTGGACTGGAGGTCCAGTCTTATGAAGAAAGGTTGACAGAGCTAGTGCTTTTATCATTGGCGTGAAGAAGGATGAGAGGTAATTTGATAGAGATAAACAAGATGGTGAGAGGTATATGTATATTATTAGACATTGGATAGCCAGAGGTTTTTTTTCCCCAAAGCAGAAAAGGCTGGCAGGAGGGGGCATCATTTGGAGCAAAGTTTATAGGAGATCTCAGAAGTTAGTATACAGAGAGTGGGGGATGCGTGAAATGCACTGCCAGCAGTGATATTTAGTTAGGTATATTAGGGACATGTAAGCGACTCTTACATGGGCACATGGGAGGATAGTACAATGTAGTGTATGTCGGCTAGTCTGATCTGAGAGTAGGATAAAAGGTCGATGCAACATCGAGGGCAGAAGGGCCTGTACTGTGCTGTACTGTTCTATGCTCTATCTTCTATGAAACTATTTAAAGAGTGGGGTAGATGAACTTTGACCCGTCAGAGAGTGAGGGCTATGAGGAGTTGGGCATTAAAGAGGATTTGCGACCTAGAGCAGATCAGCCATGATCTTAGTGAAGGGCAAGGCAGGATTGGGGTTTGAACGATGTGCTCCTGTTTCTGATGTACTCCCATGCTGTTATTGGAAGGTTAGTGGCTGTTATTTTCCTGGAAGGTCTGTTATTGAATATTGCAGTCAGGGAGGCCAGAGGATTCTGTGAGCCATCTCTAGGTGAGGTCTGGGGGCTGTATTCACAGTGAATCTGGGTCTACAACATGAACAACAAATGGGGCACAAGTTGCAGAGAGGGGACGCTATGTCAAGAGAGATGAGAGGCGTCTTTCATATCCAGCCTGAGTTTTCTAATTCTAATTTCCAAATCTCCCAAACTGCGTGGGACAGTCTTCAGGGACTGAAAGGTCTTACTTGTTCCTGTGTCCTCGGTTATAGTAGTAAGTGGACATCAACTGCTCCTGTCTAGCAAGTTTGAGGGCTGAATGGAACACAGAGACTTGGAACTGAGGAGCAGGAGTGGGTCATTAGACAGTTTGTGGCTTCTCCACCAGACACTAAGATTGTGGCTGATCAGGTTGTGATCTCAGCCCCACTTTCCTGTCTGTATCCCATTATTACTTCTCCACTAACTCAGCTTTGAATAAATGTAAACAAAGAGGAATGTCAAACTTCTGGGGAAGAGAATTCCCACTTGATAGGCCCTTGTAAAATTTTCCCCATCCCTCTGATAGAATCAGAGAGTCATACAGCATGGAAACAGATCCTTTATTCCAGCTTAACCATGCCAACCCGTTATCCCAAACTTATCTAGTCCCATTTACCATCATTTGCTCCATATCCCTCTGAACCATTCCTATTTATGGACCTATCCATATGTATTTTAAACGTGTAATTCGACCCGCTGTCAACATATTCTCTGACAACACTTTCCATATATGCACCACCTTCTGCATGAAAATGTAACTGCTAAGGTCCACTCTAAGTCTTCCCCAAACCTTCAACCTATGCCGTCTAGTTCTGGATTGGTCATTCAGACCAAATACATTGGTCATTCAGACTATCCATGCTCTTCAGGATTTGAAAAACCAATGTCATACCACCATTCACCCTCCACCAGTCCAGGGAAAGAGGCCTCAACCTGTTCATCCACTCCATGAAGATCAAACCCTCCAGTACTGGAAAATCCTTGTAAACCTTTTCTGTGTCCTCTCAACATCCTCCCATCAAGAGAGCCAACCGAATTGTGCACAGTATTCTTAAAGGGGCCTCACCAGTGTCCTTTCCAGGGGTAACATGTCACATTAACTCCTGTACTCAATGTTTGGACCAATTAAGGCAAGCGTGCCAAACGTGTTCTTCACCACCCTGTCTATCTGCGACTCCACTTTCAAGGAACTGTGAACTGTACCCGTAGGTCTCTTTGTTCGGCAGCATTCTCCAGTGCACGACATAGTTTAACTTACCAAAATGCAAAACCTCACAAGTATCTAAATTAAACTCCATCTGCCAGTCCTTGTGACTTTGATGTGGTCAAGGGTGCCGCTGTACTCTGAGGTAATTTTCTTCACTGTCCACTGCACCACTTTGTTGATGTTATCTGTTAACTTACTAACCATGCCTCTGATATTCACATCCTAGTCATTTATATCCATGATGAAAAGCAGTGAGCTTAGCACTGATTCTTTCAGCACTCCACCGGCCTCAGTCTGGAAAACAATTCGTTATCTTCAAGGCAATTTTATATCCAATTGGTTAACTTTCCCTGGATTCCATGTGACATAACCTGTTTGCGATGAGGAACCTTATTAAACAACTTGCTGAAGCCAGTGTGAAAAAAAACGTATACCACAGTGCCTTCTTCAATCTTCTTTGTCACGTTCTCAAAATACTCAAACACATTAACGTGTCATGATCTCCATCGCACAAAGCCATGTTGACTACTCCAAACCATTCCTTGTCATTCAGATACCCCTCCAACAACCTCCACTACACTGACATTAGGGTCACTGAGTCGATAATTAATTGTGTTTTTGGATCACTGTTCCCTTTTCTAGTCCCACTACTCCACTGGTCACAAAAAAATTCAATTATAATTATGTTGGTGATATGGGCAATAATATAGTTCTCAGAGAGTGTCAGGGTCAGTGTAAGGAACAAATCAGGCAGATTTATTTGATCTGCTCTAACAACACGTTTACGACTAAAACAAAGTTACTCAAACTATGATGGAAAGAAGAATGATGAATGGATATTGCAAATATGTACATTAGTATTTCCCGTTGAAAAATACTGAGGCACAAACACACACACACATGTGTTTGATAACAAACTGGAAATGAAAATCTCTGCGATGTTAACTTGAAAGAACTTTGTCCAAATATTACTGAAACTCATGACAAAAGTAAAAATGAGAGCTTGGCCCCAATGTTATTCTACTTGTAGAGTCAGTGAGTCCTACAGCATGAAGACAGGCCCTTTGACCCATACTGGTCATTGCTGACATAAATGTCCATCCACGCAAAACCTATTTCTCTGCACTTGGCCCATATGCTTCTGAACCTTCCCTATCCATGCATTTGTCCAAATGCCTTTTAAATATTATTAATGTAAATCCTGAACTACTTCCACTGACAGCTCATTCCATATACGTACAACCTTCTGTGTAAAATCTGCCTTTCTAGGTTTCTTTTATTTTTTCCCCTCTAAACGTAAACTGATGCACTCTAGTCCTCTATTCCAAATCCTGGGATAAAAAGACTGAGTTCATTCAGTATATCCATGCCTCTCATGATCTTGTACAGAATATTTTTTAAGAACCCACCCCCACCACAAAAGCCCCATTCCCCCACCCTTTCAATCTCCTTTGCTCTAAAGAAAAATGTCCTTCCTTGTCCAACCTCTCTCTGTAACGCAGGCTGCTGGGTCATATCAACATCCTTGTAAATTTCGTCTGCAATATTTCCAGTTTAATAAAATCCTTCCAACAGCAAAGTGACCAAACCTGAACACAACACTGCAGGTGCGGCCTCGTCCTGAAACTTGCAACATAACTTCCCAACTTCTATACTCAATGCCCTGACTGATGAATGCCAGTGTGCCAAAAGCCTTCTTCACTTCCCTGTCTCCCTGTGACTTTACTTTCAGAGAACCGTGCACCTGTACTCCAAGATCCCTCTGTTCCACTACATTATTTAACGTCATGCCATTCACAATGAAATTCCTGCCTTGATTTGACTTTCCAAAACGTAAAACTCACACTTATCTATATTAAACTACATTTCCCTATTTCTCAGCCCACTTCCCCGGCTAATCAAGGTCCTGCTGCAATTTCTGAAAACTTCCCTCACTGTCATCAGCAAATTATGTTAGGCTCACTGGTCTATATTTCCCAGGTATTTCTTTCCTTCCCTTCTTGAATAAGGGCACAGCATTCGCTATCATCCAGTCTTCTGGGACCTCACCTGTAGCTAATGATGATGCCAAAATAGCAGCCAGGGTCCTGTAGTGTCTTCTCTAGCCTCCTGCTGTGTTCTCTGTTACATCTGGTCAGAACCAAGATTTTTATTCAGCTTCCTACATTCTAATACATCCAACACCTCCTCTACTGTGGTATGGACTGTTATCAAAATATCACCACTAACTTTCCTAAGCTCCCACACCAAGTCTTCAAGTATTTCTCCACGTTAAACACAGAGGAGAAATATTCGTTGAGAACCTTGAGGATTTCCTGTGGTTCCGCATATACAAATCCACTTTGGTCCTTGGGGGGTCGTATTCTCATTGCGGTTATTTTCTTTTCTTAAATATACGTAAACAACCTGTTTGGATTCATCCTGCTCTTCTCAGCCAAGGCTATCTTGTGCCCTCTTTTCGCCATCCTGAGATCCTTCTTCAGTAAACTCCCGTATCCCCTGTATATCTCCAGGGATTCCTTTGATCCCATCTGCCTGGACCTGAGCCACACCTCTTCAATATCTCATGTCTTCCAGGTCTCCATCCTCATGCCAACCTTGCCGTTAATCCCCATAGGAACATATTAACCTTGAACTCCAGTCATCTCACTTTTCAAGGCCTCCCAGTTGATGGAGGCCCTTTTGCCTGCAAAAAAATTGCTCCGAACAACCCCTGCAAGTTCCTGTCTAATTCCATCAACATTGACCTTGCCCCAGGTTTGAACTTGCACTGTGTACCGGTTTGTCTTTCTCCATAACTATTTAAAGATTAATAGAACTATGGTCACTGGTCTCAAAATGCTCCTCCACTGTCACCTCCATCACCTCTCCCGCTCTATTTCTCAAGAGTCGGTTGAATTTGCCAATTCCTGAACAGGATCTTCTCCATACTTCATGAGGACAGTTTTTTTCAACACAATTAAAACATTCATCCCATCTAAGCCAAAAATTATATGTCAGTCCCAGTCTATATTCATGAAATTAAAATCTCCTACTATGAGAATTCTATTGCCCCTGCAAGTGTCCCAATCTCTCTACATATTTTTGTTCCTCTAACTCCCATTGAATATTTGGGAGTCTATAGTATAACCCTAATAATGTCATCATCCGCTTCATATTTCTTAGCTCCACACACAAAGCCACACTGGATGATCGTCCAGATATTTTATCTCTGAACACTGCTGTGATACTCGCCTTAATCAAAAATGCAACTCACCCTCCGCTCCTTCCACCAGCACTATCCCACCTAAAGCAGCTGTACCCTGCTGCATTATGCTGTCAGTCCTATCTCTCCCTTAGGCATGTTTCTGTAATGGCTATAACATCCCAGTCCCACGTACTTATCCATGCCCTGAGTTCATCAGCCTTATCAGGCAGCTGTCTTGCATTGTAACAGATGCAATTTAATCCAACATGCATTCCTTGCTCTCTGTCATGTTCCAGCCTGACCTGTCTCTTCACTTTACTGTTTCTAATTACTGCATCTCCTTCCAGCCTCACACTTGTCACCCTGCTGTAGATGATCCCATACCACCCCCAAACCCAGCCAATGTAGGTTAAACCCTCCCTTGTAGTACTAGCAATCCTCCCTGCCAGGATATTGCCCCGTCCCTCCAGTTCAGGTATAACCTGTCCCCCTTGAATAGGTCACCTCTGCCCCGCAAAACTTCTTAATAATCTAAAGATCTATATCCCTACCCTACCCAAACTCTTTAGCCACGCATTCATCTGCCAGAACGACCCGTTCTTCCCCTCACTAGCACATAGCACTGGACGTAAACCGAAGATTACCACTGTCATCATCCTGGCTTTTATCCTTTTTCCTAGCTCTCTGCAATCACTCTGCAGGACCTCTTCACTATTTCTACCTCTGTCATTTTGTACCATTGTGCAGAATGACTTCTGGCTGCTCCCCCACCCCGGTGAGAACGTTCTGCAGCCGCTCTGAGACATCCTGGACCCTGGGACATGGGAGGCAACACACCATACTGGATTCCCATTTGCAGTCACAGAATTTCCTGTCTGTTCCCCTCACTATCGAGTCTGAATAATTACTTCTGAAGTTATTCTGCTCACACAACCTTCTGATAATGGGATTTCTTCCTGAAACAGTTGGATTTGGCTAAACCCCCTTTGATTCAAGCAGGTGGGGAGGTTCCAAAGAATCCTCATCATGAATCCTCCATGAGTGATAAAACCGACTGGGGTTTTTGTTTTAGCTCACACATATTGCTGTGATGAGGGACAGGGAAAGAGAAAGGGAGAAGCAGACTGTTCCTTCTCAGGTAGATTACATTTTTCCATCCTAAGTTGAATCAATAATGTTATCAGAACTCAGACTGGACTCTCCTTGAACATTGTCTGAACATTATGGCTCCATCACATTCCCTGATCCACGCAGGTGCATCATTGCTGCTGTCGTGCACAGAATCATTTCATTAACAAATAATGACCTTCTTTTTGATTTGAAGGTGAGTTTATACGTACCCGCGTCGTATAAAAATAAAATGGTTAATGCATTCACAATATCTTCATTAAAATGAATGTCTTATCTTAAACAAACACAGAAATTTCTGAAAAAGCTCAGCAGGTCTATCAGCATGTCTGAAAAGAAATGACAGTTAACGTTTCTGGTCCAGCGACCTTCCCTCAGAACCTAACTTATTCTCAAATTATATCCCCAGTTTTTTTCTCCCACACAAGAGGAAATATCCATCAGGTATTCACTAGCTACTCGCTGCTCATGATCGTATATGGTCAATAAGAACATCTCTCATTCTCAGGCCTAAACTGTTAATCCTTCATGACATAATGCGTTCATCACTAGGCCGAGTAAAGAGAAACATCTTTGAAAGAATTGAAAACCGTTTAGCTTTTTTTCAGTTTTGGGGATCATAACTTCAAACAATACATCAGATGTGGTCTCAGCAATGCCCTGCACTGATGCAGGAAAACATCGCTAAGATCAAACCCGACCCCCTTGCATGAAACAACATCGTTCCGTTTCCATTCCAAATGAGTTGCTGCATCTTCACAGTAACTTGATGTGCTTCATGTGCTAATACACACAAATCCCTCTGTACCATCAAGCTCTGCATTTTCTCTCCATTTAAATTATTTGCTGCTGTTTTGCCATTTTCCCAAAACACAAAATTCCAGTCACCCACATTGTACTGATATTTATTTTGTCGCAAGTTTACTCACTGCCCTGCCCTATCTGTATCCTATTGCAGGCGCTCTGCCTCCACTTGACATCTTATTGAATGTTTATCCTCGTGTATGAGCAAACTGAGCTCCAATATATTCAGCCTCTTCATTCATGGCATTAAACTAGAGTGTATACTGTTGATAAACTCACACTGATCCTCGAAGAATTCTACTAGTTACAGCTCTCCAACCTGAAAACAAGTAATTATCTCAAATCAGTATTTCAGGTTAGCCCTGTTCCTGTGTAATTGCCCAGAAAGGTTGTATGGCCTTCTGCTGTGCGGTGTAATTTAGTCAATGAGTTGAATGACTATTTCTATTCCTGTGTAACTCCATAGAGGGACAGAATTGCCTCCTCCTGACTCATTATAACGATTCTGACTGGCTGAAAGGGGTCTTCCTCTCTCTCTCTCTGTAACAGCCTCGAGACGTGAACTGGGAGGACCACACGTGGGATAGGAGCAGCAGCAGGCCATTCGGCCCATCCAGCCTGCTGCCCAATTTAGAAGCATCATGGCTGGTCTGACTATAGCTGACCACCGCCTTCCTGTCTGTTCCCACTAAATATTGACTCTTTTGTCCATCAAAGATCACTTAAGGTTAGCCTTGAATATCTTCAATGACCCAGTATTCACTGTTCCCTTGGGATGACGGCACTATAGATCGCACAGTCTGAATGAGAATGGAACAACGTTATCTCAAATATTAATGGGAGACCCCTTAATTTGAAAGTGTGTTAACCTCATAGCAAGTTACCTCCTCTTTTCAGAAATAAGGGCAAAACAAATGGGAGGAGTCATAGACCATTCGCATTGACTGTCCAGTAAAATATTTATTAATGTCAGCCTCCATTGCACCCTTGGGAAACTATTCCTGGCATCTTAAGACCATACAGCATAGGAAATGGAAATATGGCATTTCACCCAACAACTCTACTTTGCTGTTCGGTGCTGCCTGACATGTTTCTCAACCCAAGTCTCCTGCCTTCTCACTGTAACTCTGGATCCATGTTTTAATCAAAAAATATCTATCTCTGTATTTAAGACAAGACTTTGGTTGTGTGTGTGGTGTGTGTGTATATATATATATATATATATATATACATCTGCTTCATGGCAGGAGACAGGGTGGTGATGGAGGGTGGTGTGTGTGAGTTTCTGTGTATATCTGTTTAATTCTGTATAATTATCGGCAAAACATAATGGGCTGAAGGGCCTATTCTGTGTTGTACTGTTCTATGTTCTATGTAATGGCAGGAGACACAGAATAATAATCTGTTGATACATCACATGAAGGAAATTGGTGACATTGAAATGAAGCCATCATCATCAATTATGAAAAGTCCATCTGCTTGCCTCATGTCCTTTCGAGAAGGCAATGTGTTATCCTTCCCTGGTCAGATCTCCATGTGACTGCAAACCCACAGCAGTATGTTTTACTATTTACTGTCCTGTGGAACAGCTGAACCAGCCACTCAGTACAAGATCGGCAAAACATGTTGGCCTGACCAGGGCTGCACACATCTCGTGAGGGAAGAACAAAAGGAAAGGTAGGTCCCTTCCTCTGACTCTTTCCTGTATGCCTTCAGCTCATTCTCATTCAGGCAGATGACCATTTCCCATATTGAGTGCATTCTTTCTTCGTCTCTCCCTGAGCATGGTCTTCATCTCCATCGGCTTATTGGGTTACAGTGCACAGGTCAGGGCCCATGCAGCGCCCCTGCTCGGTCCTAGTGTACTTCTATTGATATAAAGACAAGCAATAAGTCATAGACACTTCCAGATCAGTGATAAAACATCCACAGGTGCTGCTGTACAAGGGGTCAAAAATCATGTTCTTTCCAAGATTTCTCTTTAGCTGTTATTCAAAAGAGGAAATCCTTCGCTGAAGTTTAAAAGAGGCTGAGGAACCTATGCATCCAATACTCGATGAGATACCTCGCAGTACTTCGTTTCAGCCATGAGGACTCAGTTTATACATTTGACTCAGTGGATAATGCTAAAAATTTTGTGGACACTTTAAAATAGATGGATTGGCCTGAAAAATACGGTTAATGTTTGTTCTCTTTTCTATCTTTCCCCATGCTTTTCCTTCCTTTTTTTATTCCTTTCTTTCTCCCTAATAATTTCCTTTTTGGAAACGGGACAGAAGATTTTGGAATAAGTTGTTACTTTATTTTAATAACTAGGTTTTCTGATGGGAAATCTTGTGGATGTTCTTTGTTGTCTCTCCCCATTTTTTGTTTGTTCTGCTTCTCTTTTAGTCACAAGTAGGGGTGACATGAACCAGGGACTGGTGGAGTGCTCATCCTGACTTTGTCTTTTTTTCGGTTGATTTAAGGATCATCTTCTTGTTTTTTAAAAATTTCTGGCCTAAGGCTGTGGCACAGTCCGGGTTTGAACGAGTTGTGAAGGAGGTGATGGGTAGGGTAACTGCCCCCCATGGGCAGGGGGAAGAGTCTTCCATTCAAGGTTTTATAGATGGTTTTCTTTGTAGTTTGTAGGGTAGTATTTTATATATAGTTTTTCAATTCTGTGAGTCTTTATTTACTTATGCTCGGCGCTTTGTAAGCAGGGTTCGCCTTCTGAGGGGTTCAAGATTGCCTGAAAGAGGATATGGCTAAGTGTCTTATTAAATGTTGCACCTGGAACATTAAGGGAAGTCATTCGCCTGTTAGAAGGAAAAAAAGTGTTTTCTAGCCTTAAAAGGGAAAAGGTTGATATCGCTTTGTTGCAGGAAACCCATCTTGATATTGGGGAACACCTGAAATTACAACGGGGGTTATGACCGGATATTCTTTTCATCCTTTACTCATTAAAGCAGAGGAGTGGCGGTATTTATCCAGAAAACTCTTCCATTCACATTATTAGAGCCAGTGAAAGATGAGCAGGAACGGTTTGTGATACTTAAAGCCCTGATACATGGGAAGCAATATGACATTTTAACGTCTACAGTGCATCCCTTCAAATTTTTTATTCGTGCTTTCTCTAATTTGAGTGCTTTTGGAACATGGCACATTATTATGGGGGGATTTTAATTGTCTTTTGGATCGACAGTGGACAGGATGCTTTGTGGTCCCCCAACTATTTCTTTGTAAGACAAGCAGGTGGTTGACTTATGCGAGAAGTTGGGACTGGTGGATATTTGGAGATGTCTTCACCCTACTGGTAGGGACTTCACCTTTTTCGCAAACCCACATAAATGTCACATGAGGATTGACCTCTTTCTGGTTCCCTCGCTCCTCTGGATTCGATTGTGGGTTGTAAAGTTGGGAATATAGCTATCTGTCATCACACGGCAGTATATCTGGAGATAAATGTCAATCGTGAAGGGCTAAGTTTGCAGCACACGCATTTGGGCCCTTTTCTTCTTAAGGATTCCAAATTTGGGCAATGCTTTTTGAAGGAATTTCAGGAATTCTTTACTATCCAGTCAGGCATGGCTAGTAGTCCGTCCATGCTATGGGAGACTGCTAAGGCCTTTGCTAGGGCATTAGGTATTTCCTATTTGGCTAGCCAGAAATGACAGAAGGAGGAAGAACAGTGTCTACTTGAGATGCAGTTGAAAGCTGTGGAGGCGGCACATTTTGCATGGCCTTTGGTCACTAACCTACAACAGATCACCGCCCTTCGGGCTGCCTTGAATTCAATACCAGCACAAAACGGAAAGAAAGAACTTGCTTTTCCGAGACAAAGGCTATTCCAATATGGAGAAAGGCCAGGGAAGGATTGAACATATCAGACTCGGAAAAAGTGTACTCCTCAATCCATTACTACAATCAGAGACAGCGCTGGGGTCCTTACATACGATGCTAAAAAGATTAATGGGGCTTTTCAGTGCTTTTAATTTGAATTATATCTGTCTGAAGGTTGCGAGGACAGGATGGGTAAAATGGAGACTTTTTTAAGAACCTTGTCCTCCCAGGGGTAACCTTGGATAGGCCACTCTCCTTAATGGTCCCTTGACAGTTCGGGAAATGTAGGAGGCAGCAAGGCAACTTCAGAGTGTGAAAGCGCCTGGCCTTGATGGTCTTCCAGGTGAGTTTTATTTGGAGTTTATAGGGATTCTGTCAGGGCCAATGTTAGAGATGTCCAATCACTCCTTTATGCATGAATGCCTATCACCATTTTTGAGAGAAGCTAATATTTCCTTAATTCTTAAGAAGGGGAAGGTTCCTGAGGTTTGTGCCTCATACAGGCCCATCTCCCTATTAAATTCAGATTGCGAGACTTTGTCCACGATCCTGGCGCTGAGATTGGAAATCGTGTTGCCTCATATTATTAAAAAAGGACCAGACAGGCTTTAGAAAGGGCCGTAGGTCCTCTCATAATATTAGAAGGTTGCTGAATGTGTTCCAAGTTTGTCAGCAACGATCGATTCAGGGGTTGGTGATTTCCCGAGGTGGAGAGAAAGCATTCGACTGGGTGAACTGGATTTTTTTTTATGTCTCAGAACAGTTTGGGTTGGGTGAAGTCTAGCGAGGTAAGTGGAGGTTTTATATCACCACCCTCTGGCCGCAGTCATCCACCAATGGGGTGAAGTCTGGGAATTTTATGATTGGTCGGGGTAGTTGGCAAGATTGCCCCCTCTCACCATTGTTGTTTACGGTGGTGATAGAGCCGCTGGCAGAGGCCATTCGTCAGAATGTCCACATAACCGCTGCAGAATTGGGATCGAGGGCACACAAGAGTACACTGTATGTGGATGATGTCCTTCTGTTTTTATCGAACCCGATGACCTCCGTACCTCATTCGATACAATGTATCAATTCATTTGGGGCTTTTTCAGGATACAAGATTAAATTTGTAAAATCGAAGGATATGCCTTGGGGAACCTTAAGGATGTGCCAGAAGTTGAAGGTGGCTCTAAGTTCCCTTTAAAGTAGTCACGGGCAGCGTTCTGGTACCTAGGCATTTTTATTACCCCAAGTTTGATCTGTTGTTCCGGACCAACGTGGTTCACTTGCTCGGCAATATCAGGCGAGATCGTCAGAGATTTGAGGCTCTTCCAATTTCATGGCCAAGCTGAATACCTCTCATTAAGATGAATGTTCTTCCTCATTTGCTTTATACCATGTGTATGCTCCCTATATTTTTTCCCAGGTCAATGCTGTGAAAACTTATGGGTTGGTTTGGTTCCTTTGTCTGCTATCATGGGCGCCCCCTCATCAAACTTACTAACTTGCAGTTGCCACATGAGGGGGAGGAGTTGATTCCCTGAGATCAGAAGGTATCAATGAAGTTCCCTGCTGTCCTGCGTGTGCGAATGGATAGGTAACGATCCAAACTCAATCTGGCTGGATATCGAGGCCTCCCAAGCAAAGTGCCCTCTTATTAATCTGTTCATCATGGATAAGATGGGGACAGTTTTGGACCACTTCTGGAACCCCATTGTCATTATTACAGTAGGGCTTGGACGGCAATGCATCAGAATGATCTATGACTTCGCCATTTACACCTATAGTTGGCATGCCAGGTTTCCAACCAAGGATGATGGACTCAGGGTTCAAAGTATTGGCCGTGAGAGGTGTTTCTAGTTTGGGAAATTTGTTTGTGGGGGAGGTTATGATGTCTTTTGAGCAACTGTCTTGGCGGAGCAGTTAAGGGCTGTCTGGCGGTGGTTTTTTTTGAAGTCACGGTATAGTCCAGTTAGTATTTTTTAACGCTTAAAATTTAATTTTTTTTATAAAGCGCCTAGCAGACCGGGAAGCTGGTGTTGCGCTAGCTTACCTGGGATGGTTTTTTATATATATAAAACGGTTCACAGCCCGAAGCATTCAGCCTCACTCTCTCTGCGGAGCAGGTAACGGCTGTCTGGCGGTGTTTTTTTTAAGTCACATACAAACATAGAAACATAGAAAAAATACAGCGCAGTACAAGCCCTTCGGCCCTCGAAGTTGCGCCGACTAAAGCCTACCTAACGTACACTAGCCCAATAACCTCCATATGCTTATCCAATGCCCGCTTGAATGACCATAAAGAGGGAGAGTCCACCACAGATACTGCCAGGGCATTCCATGAACTCACAACCCGCTGAGTAACTAATCTACCCCTAACATCTGTCCTATACCAACCCCCATTAATTAAAAGTGTGCTCCGAGTAACAACTGACTCCATTAGCGGAAAAAGGTTCTCACTGTCAACCCTATCTAAACCCTAATCATCTTGCACACCTCTATCAAATCTTCCCTAAACCTTCTTTTCTCCAATGAGAACAGCCCCAAGTGCCTCAGTCTTTCCTCATACGATCTTCTACCATGCCAGGCAACATCCTGGTAAACCTCCTCTGCACCCGTTCCAATGCCTCCACATCCTTCCTATAGTATGGCGACCAAAACTGCACACAAATACTCCAGATGAGGTCGCACCAGAGTCTTATACAACTGCAACATGACCTCAGGACTCCGGAACTAATTCCTCTACCAATAAAAGCCAGTACAGCATATGCCTTCTTCACAGCACTATTTATCTGGTGGCATCTTTCAGAGATTTGTGTACATGGACACCAAGATCCCTCTGCTCACCACACTACCAAGTAGCCTACAATTAGCCCAGTAATCCATCTTCTTGTTACTCCTACCAAAGTGAATAACTTCACTCTTAGCTACATTGAACTCCATTTGCCACCTTTCTGCCCAGCTCTGCAACTTATCTATATCCCGCTGTAACCTGCCACATCCTTCTTCGCTGTCCACAACTCCACCGACTTTCGTATCATACGCAAACTTGCTCACCCAGCCTTCAAGCCCCTTCTCCAGGTCATTTATAAAAATGACAAACAGCAATGGTCCCAAAACAGATCATTGTGGAACACCGCTAGTAACTGCACTCCAAGATGAACCTTTACCATCAACTATTAACCTCTGTCTCCTTCCAGCCAGCCAATTCCTAATCCAACCTCTAATGCACCCTCAATGCCATACCACCGTAATTTTTGCAGTAGCCTACCATGGGGTACATTATCGAATGCCTTGCTAAAGTCCATATACACCACATCTAGCTTTACCTCGTCCACTTTCTAGGTCACCTTCTCAAAGAACTCAATAAGGTTTGTGAGGCACGACCTGCCCTTCCCAAAACCATGCTGACTATCCTTGATCACATTATTCCTATCCAGATGTTCATAAATCCTATCCTTACAATTCTCTCTAAGGCTTTGCCCACAA